>NC_084612.1:14435724-14453224 GCF_033978795.1 Nerophis ophidion | reverse complement strand
GATACCGTTTTCTCCATTGTCATATAACTTATCCTAACATGGGCATGCTAACCTTTTTTTTAGCCATTTTTGCAGGCGTACAGCTTACAGTCATCACACCTGGTACGTGACACATGCTAAATGTTAGCATGTTAACATTAGCACGCTAGATTTTCAAGCAAATCTTGAATGCGTACGCTTCACAGTCATATCACTTGGTACTTGTCCCATAACAAGAGTTGACATTTCAGTTTGACTCGTGCGTTTCCGTGGCTTGCGCAAACGGCATTCACACGGATTCGAGTTTGCATGCACTTTGCTGCTCGCGGATCTCCCAAAACGTTGTTTTTGTGTCCTGGGCATGACGTTAACATGCTCTTCTAAGGGGTCTTGGGGCACTAGTAGGTTAACCCCTTTACTGTACTACTGTTACCCCAGGTGGCCCTTGGCAAAGGCCTAGTACCTGACTGCCCCCTAGCCAGGGATACGGTAAAGACATCAACGGCGGAGCAAGCAGGAAGACGGTAAATGAAAGAACTACCACAACGGCTGCGATGGCGAAAGAAGGCACCCCCACATCCATGTGGGCCCAGTTATGGGGAAATAACAACCCAAGACCTCAACGGTGGATGATTGCTTACCATATGAAGCGTCACAAAGGCTGGGATGGCGGGGGAAGGCTGCAGCAGAAAAGGGTCCCCAATCGTTTTGGACTCCATGCCACTGGACCCTGACCCGGATCCGTCAAGGATCGTGTGGTGACTGTTTGTGAACCAGTCTCCCCACGTTAAACTAAGTCACACACAGGCATCCTCCATAAAGGGCTACACCCCTACCAGGAGGATCGTCATACTCGCTTCGAGTGACCGCCGATGATGATGTTGTTGCTAATGTTCAATGACGATGAAAGCCTATTTGTTGTGTTTTGTCATTTCCCTGCCTTCTCTTTTATGGTGTCTGTTTTATTCAGTTAATTAGTCCCCAGCGAGGCACACCTGCAACAAATCTCTACCTATTAGTATTTAAGCTCGTCACCGACAGCTGGGTCCTGCCGGTTATTGTCTCCTGCACCTCTCACGTGCGTGCTACCGCTTCACTTCGTCAGTCCTGGTATGTTTTCTCTCCTTATTCCTGATATCCCTCACCTCTTTGTGTTTGCTTCCTCGCCTACCTGAGGTAAAGAGGATTTTGCGTTGGACCTTTTGCTGTGCTCAGTACGCCCCGGCCTTTTCCCCCTGCCGACCACTGAAGAACCTGTTTTTGTTTGTTTATTCATGGTGTGCACTTCTGCCCCATCGCCTTTTGTTACACTTTTCGGACTTATTAAATGTTCCCCTTTTTTGTAATTCTACCTCGCCTCCCGTGTCTGCATCCTGGGGTCACCTCCTTGATCAGGTCCTAACACTATTCCTATTTCTAGTCCATAGACGTACCAAAGTTGCTAACCGGCTTAGTGGTTAGAGTGTCCGCCCTGAGATCGGTAGGTCGTGAGTTCAAACCCTGGCCGAGTCATACCAAAGACTATAAAAATGGCACCCATTACCTCCCTTCTGGCACTCAGCATTAAGGGTTGGAATTGGGTGTTAAATCACCAACAAAATGATTCCCGGGCGCGGCACCGCTGCTGCCCACTGCTCCCCTCACCTCCCAGGGGGTGATCAAGGGTGGTGGGTCAAATGCAGAGAATAATTTCGCCACATCTAGTGTGTGTGTGACAATCATTCGTACTTTAACTTTAATTAGTCGGGGTTAGGCCCTGCGATGAGGTGGCGACTTGTCCAGGGTGTACCCTGCCTTCCGCCCGATTGTAGCTGAGATAGGCGCCAGCGCCCCCCGCGACCCCGAAAGGGAATAAGCGGTAGAAAATGGATGGATGGATGGATGGGGTTAGAATACACAGTAACAAATGACAAAGTGGCTTGATATTGTCCCTTTAATGCAAAGTCTGCACAGTCTTTGGCGTTCGTACGTGGACCTTTCGGTACCTGTAAAGCAATAATAAAACCTCCTCTATGCTGGTTAATGCTGAGAAGACCAAGCGCTTGTGAACAAGCCGCCGTCAAAAACAACACGTATAAGGCAGTCGGGGTGTGTCCCGTGCACCGTTTGCAGTTTGCCGGCGCTTAACTGGCATTCAATTACAATCGCCTCCAGTTTCCACAAGATAGCAGGGGAGCAGACACTGACAGATACCAGTTACCCGGGCGACAGAAGCTAATTAGCAAGTGCGGGACTAATGGCGAAGAGCGGCTGGTGTCTCGCGGCAATGATGACGGTGAAATGAGCAAAGGGTTTCTTTTCCCCCCAAAAAATCTGCGGCGTATAAAAAAAAAAGGAGTTGTCTCATTTGCATAGCACGTTGAATAGGACCTACTGGAACACATTCCCACTCCATGTCTTCCGTAGAGGTGGACAAAAAAAGGACGGAAGGGCAATAGAGTACATAATGGCGCATGATGTGTTTTGACGGACACTCGAGGGAGCGCCTCGGAAAGATGATGATGGACTCATCTTGGGCTCAGGCGACCACCTTGACAGTCCGCCGAGGACGCCGGAAATAGTCAGCCGGGTTGATGGATTCCGTAGGTGGAGGTGTGGGATTTAGCCGCCAGACTCATCTCCAACCTTGGCCATCCAGCTGAGACTCCTGGAAGATAGGGGGGTGGGTGATAGCGAAGGGGGTTATTAGCTTTGAGAAATAGTTACAAATAGGCAAGAGAACAATGGAGCAGACGAACAGGAACTCCTTTTACGGAAACGCTAGATTATTTGAGGCAAGGGTGGGGAAACATTTGGCAATTAAAAACAAGAAATGAAAGCACGGTGGAGGATTCCAAAAACATCAAACTCAAATGGTTATTCAGATTGTTTAATTTAAAGTTAAAAGTTAAAGTACCAATGATTGTCACACACACACTAGATGTGGCAAAATTATTCTCTGCATTTGACCCATCACCCTTGATCACCCCCTGGGAGGTGAGGGGAGCAGTGGGCAGCAGCGGTGCCACGCCCGGGAATCATTTATGGCAGGGGTCACCAACGAGGTACCCGCGGGCACCAAGTAGCCCATAAGGACCAGATGAGTTGCCCGCTGGCTTGTTCTAAAAATAGCTCGAATAGCAGCACTTACCAGTGAGCTGCCTCTATTTTTTACATTTTATTTATTTACTAGCAAGCTGGTCTCGCTTTGCTCGACATTTTTAATTCTAAGAGAGACAAAACTCAAATAGAATCTAAAAATCCCCAAAAATATTTCAAAGACTTGGTCTTCACTTGTTTAAATAAATTCATTTATTTTTTTACTTTGCTTCTTATAACTTTCAGAGAGACAATTTTAGAGAAAGAATACAACCTTAAAAATGATTTTAGGATTTTTAAACATATATCTTTGTACCTTATAAATTCCTTCCTCTTCTTTCCTGACAATTTAAATCAATGTTCAAGTAATTTTTTTTCATTATTGTAAAGAATAACAAATACATTTTAATTTAGTTCTTCATTTTAGCTTTTGTTTTTTCGACGAAGAATATTTGTGAAATATTTATTCAAACTTATCATGATTAAAATTACAAAAAAAATATTCTGGCAAATCTAGAAAATCTAAATCATATTTCAAAGTATTTTGAATTTCTTTTAAAATGTTTGTTCTGGAAAATCTAGAAGAAATAATGATTGTTAGACATATAACAAAGTGCAGATTGGATTTTAACTTATTTGAAACCTGTCATCAAAATTCTAAAATTAATCTTAATCAGGAAAAATTAGTAATGATGTTCCATAAATTATTTTCTTATTTTTTTCAAAAAAGAATGGAATTGGCTAGTTTTTCTATTCCTTTTTTTCGGTTGAATTTTGAATTTTAAAGAGTCTAAATTGAAGATAAACTATGTTTCAACATTTTATTTAAATTTTTTTGGGGTTTTCTCCTCTTTTAAACCGTTCAATTAAGTGTTTTTTTCATCATTTATTCTCTACAAAAAACCTTCCATAAAAAGAAAAAAAATGTACGACGGAATGACAGAAATACCCATTTTTTTATATACAGTATATAGATTTTATTTATTAAAAGGTAAATTGAGTAAATTGGCTATTCCCGGCAATTTATTTAAGTGTGTATCAAACTGGTAGCCCTTCGCATTAATCAGTACCCAAGAAGTAGCTCTTGGTTTCAAAAAGGTTGGTGACCCTTGATTTAAGGTGATTTAACCCCCAATTCCAACCCTTAATGCTGAGTGCCAAGCAGGGAGGTAATGGGTCCCATTTTTGTAGTCTTTGGTATGACTCGGCCGGGATTTGAATTCACGACCTACTGATCTCAGGGCGGACGCTCTAACCACTAGGCCACTGAGTAATTTAGTCTAGTCTTAGTCTTTAAGACAGTGTCGACACATGCACATACAATTGGGAAGGGATTCAGATTCATATGGCCCTCATTCCTGGCTGGAAGTTCATCATTTTGGAATGCAGTCTGCTGAAAATAATGGAAAGCGCCACTCTACATAGCAACTGATGCTGTGGTCAAAGTTAAAATTGCCAGAAAACACATTTTAAGATATTCAACACTTTACTGTCATCTATGGATCAGCAGCGAATAAATATTTTATATTGTTTTATTGCATTGTATCTGTTATCATTATTTCCATACAATGGTTTTGAAAAAGAGGTATTGTCCTACAGTACATTTAGGGTGGTCTTATACTTGGGTCCATGCGGTATTACAGCAGAAGTCTGCTCATTTGTGTCCCCCTGTGAAATTGTTGTTCATAAAATGTGCCACCTACACACAAAGTTTGCAGTTGTGTTTTTTATGTAAGACTGCATTAAAAGAAAAGCCCCACAGAAACCAACCATCCTGTGCAAAAACGATATGTAGCAAAATGATACATTTGTGCTTTTATGTTTACTTTGCTCAAATCCCACATCAATTTGAGTCAAAAAACTAACTTTATTATGTTTATTTTGACCATTTGAATGGCCATTTAATCAAAGGATTCACATGGAATTAGATATTTTCCATACAATAATTGTTAGCAGGCTGGGTATAAATAAATATATGTCATAAAAATATGCACCGTATTTGCAACTAGAAAATTCCCGCGTAAAATTAGATGGGTCTGCTACCTGTGCCCTTGGACCTCTGAAAATGGTGCCTAATGTCCGAATCCGTGAGGTTTAGGCGTAAGTGTACAAAATGACCTACAGAGCCAGCCTAAAACACTAGCATGCTGACATGAAAATGCATGAAAATTTAGCATGTGTGCTAACATTAGCATGCTAACATTAGCATGTTTCATATAACAATATGACTGTAAGGTGTATGGCTGCGGAAATAGAGAAAAAAATTGTTAAATTTGATGAAAAAGTTAGCATACTTGAGTTAGTTACCTAGCATCCAATCCAATCCACTTTATTTGTATATCACATTTAAACAATAGAAATGTTTCCAAAGTGCTGCACAACAATATTATTTTTTTTTCCAAATATTATGCTTAGCTCCCCTGCGATGAGGTGGCGACTTGTCCAGGGTGTACGCCGCCTTCCGCCCGATTGTAGCGGAGATAGGCGTCAGAGCCCCCCGCGACCCCAAAAAAGGGAATAAGCGGTAGAAAAATGGATGGATGGATTATGCTTAACTCCAATGATTGAATAAAAACAAATAAATAACAACAAATAAACAACAAATAAATAACAACATATAAATAAATAAATAAATATAAAACCAATATAAAAATAAATATGATGCATGCTAACTTGATGCAAGCTAACATGAGAACGTTAGCATGCTAAAGTTCTCATGCAAACAGTGTCACGTTTGCCCGCGGGCACCGCGTTGGTGACCCCTGGTATAAACTCACATAATATTTGTTTCCTGTATTACTTCCTGTCTTGTCTTGTATCCTTTTCCTGTTTTCCTCCGTTGGCCTCTATTTCCCCTGTCTAGAGCGTCTTTTTGCAGATGCATTATTGAAGTCAGTCAGTAGGATCTGCATGCATGACTTCCTTGATGAAAAAAGATGAGAAGACTATCATTTCATTCTGGTTCACGGTTGGCGTATCGGACCCGAGGACAGCCACGAAGCCTAATAATAAGATCCTACTGGTACTCCGTGCCACATGAAGGCCTTTGTAGAGTCACGGATCTCTTTTGATTCTGGAACTTGAACGGCTTAGGACGTCTTGGTGCATTTTTGAAGCGTTGAACAATTTACAGAAATACTTCATTTTGCCGGCTTTATCCGTACATTTTAATTGAGGTGACTGTGTGCGATTTTAACAGGCTGACGGAGATGCCTTCTGAGTGGAAAACCCCTGAGGGTATTGCAAAGAGCTGCAAAATGTCAAATTAAAATAGATACATATTTTTGACGCCGAATTATCAAAAACATAGCATTCATTTTATCTCACTCTAATAGAATATTTTAGCAGACTTTTGCTTCTTGTCAGAAGGGAAATGTAAATGAACTTGTCATCCAACACTGTTTTGACACGCATGTTTATGGTGGTCCTCCAATCCAGTGATTTTCAACCACTGTGCCGCGGCACACTAGTGTGCCGTGAGATATAATAATAATAATAATAATAATGGATTAGATTTATATCGCGCTTTTCTATTGTTATATACTCAAAGCGCTCACAGAGAAGTGGGAACCCATCATTCATTCACACCTGGTGGTGGTAAGCTACATCTGTAGCCACAGCTGCCCTGGGGTAGACTGACGGAAGCGTGGCTGCCAGTTTGCGCCTACGGCCCCTCCGACCAACACCAATCATTCATTCACCATTCATTCACCGGTGTGAGCGGCACCGGGGGCAAAGGGTGAAGTGTCTTGCCCAAGGACACAACGGCAGCGACTTTGATGTCCATAGGTGGGAAGTGAACCTGCAACCCTCAGGTTTCTGGCACGGCCGCTCTACCCACTACGCCATGCCGCCCCCTATTGTCTGGTGTGCCGTGGGAAATCATGCAACTTCACTTCATTTGTCCAATATTTTTTTTTTTGCAAATCCATCCAGCCATCCATTTCCTACCGCTTGTCCCCTTTGAGGTGGCAGGGTGGTGCTGGAGCCTATCTCAGCTGCATTTGGGCGGAAGGCGGGGTACACCCTGGACAAGTCGCCACCTACTCACAAATGCAAATTAATAATCATAATCATGTGCCGTTGTCTAGTGCCTATGCTGTGTAGAGCTTGGCAGGGTAACCATGTAATACTCCATATCAGTAGGTGACACCAGGTAGTTAATGCTTTGTAGTAGTCGAAACGCGCCAATGTTTTTTTTTTTATAGTGATCCCAATATGCAGAGCACAGCGGGAGACAGCGTAGGTTATTAGGTATGTAATGCTTAAACCAAAAATTAACCAATGGCAAGTCCCGCTAGGAAAAGGCACTGAAGCATAGGGATGGCTATGCAAAACAAAAGTAAAACTGAACTGGCGACCAAGTCAACAAAAACAGAATGCTGGACGACAGCAAAAACTTACAGCGTGTGGAGAAAAGACGGCGTCCACAAAGTACATTCGTACATCACATGACAATCAACAAAGAAGGATAGCGTATGCACAACCTACATAGTCTTGATTGCGAAAACAAAGCAGGTGCGGGCAATAGCACTCAAAGAGTGCTACAGGAGAATACCAACAAAACAGGAAGGGTCACCAAAATAACAGCGCAAGGCAGGAACTAAAGCACGACACACAGGAAACAACAACAAACTCAAAATATGGCACAACAACCTGGTGGAGTTTAATTCTCTCAACCTTTTCTGCAGGTGGTGTGCCTCTGTATTTGTTTATATGAAAAAAAACGTGCCTTGGCTCAAAAAAGGTTGAAAAATATTGCTCCAATCAACCATTCAGAAAATGTATTTCCAAGATTCAAGACTGTTTATTGTCATATGCACAGTTAAACAGACAGTTTGCCGTTCAATGAAAATCTTACTTTGCTAGTCCACCCTTCAACAAGTCACACGGTACTTAGCTAAAATAATAATATATAAAAAAAAAATGTGTATACAAGGCACAGTGGGTAACCTAACATTTAGAGATGTCCAATAATATCGGACTGCCGATATTATCGGCTGATAAATTTATGACTTTTTAAAAACCCGCTGTATGGAGTGGTACACGGACAAAGAGAGAAGTACAAAGCACCAATAAACCTTAAAGGCACTGCCTTTGCGTGCCAGCCCAATCAAATAATATCTATGGCTTTTCACACACACAAGTGAATGCAAGTCATACTTGATCAACAGCCATACAGGTCACACTGAGGGTGGCCGTACAAACAACTTTAACATTGTTACACATATGCGCCACACTGTGAACCCACACCAAACAGGAATGACAAACACATTTCGGGAGAACCTCCGCACCGTAACACAACATGGACACAACATAACAAATACCCAGAACCCCTTGCAGCACTAACTCTTCTGGGACACTACAATATAAACCCCCCGCTACTCCTCACCCCTCCACGACCTCAACCCCGCCCACCTCAACCTCCTCATAAGCTCTCAGGGAGAGCATGTCCCAAATTCCAAGCTACTGTTTTCAGGCATGTTAAAAAAAAATGCACTTTGTGACTTCATTAATAAATATAGCAGTGCCATGTTGGCATTTTTTTCCATAACTTGAGTTGATTTATTTTGGAAAACCTTGTTACATTGTTTAACGCAGTTGGCGGGGCTTCACAACAAAATTAGGCACAATAATGTGTTCATTCCACGACTGTATATATCGGTATCGGCTGACATCGGAATCGGTAATTAAGAGTTGGACAATATCGGAATATCGGAAATCGGCAAAAAAGTAATTATCGCACATCTCTAATAACATTATTGCACATTCAGATTCACAGTCAACAGTATACTTATGGAGGTGACATTTCAAGGACTAGCTTCAAAAAAAGCTTCTGTCTTCAGTCCATTGGTGTGTTCAGGCTGTCCCACAGGAGAAATTGGCTCAAAAAAAAACAAAAAAAAAACTTTATTGTATAGAGAGCTAGGATTAAGTTTATTTTTTGTAGTGGATCTTTGGTCGCAGTGGATGCACAGAAAAAAAAACAACATCATTGGTGTGCATTTTGATGAGGTTCCCTTAGCACAGACCTGGGCAAAATTCGGCCGCAAGCGGCCCATTAAGATTTTTCCATCATACATTTTTTTTAGACTTTTACCATCAAAACTGTAGGATGTGCAGTACTGTTTTTAAATGTCCATAAGTCTTGAACTATAGAAAGTATTTCAATGGTTGAAACCTGCGCTTTTGAGTGTTATACGAGTTAGGACGGTAATCTGCGTCACAGCAGCTCAGACTGGGAACAAAGCAGAGTAGGCGGGGTTTGTTTTCAGGGCAGCCATCCCCAGACGCATGTGTCAGGATGTGTCAAGCAAATTTTCTGCATAAAAGTGATAATGTATCATTGTGTACCTTTTGCATTCATATTTTTCTGTTTGTTACATTTTTGTTGTGTTTTGCTTGATTGTAAAATATGTCTCTGGAGGAGCTGGTCTGAGAAGTAAAAGAGAAGCGATGTTCATATGTTGTTAATATTCAGTGTTTTTATGTTCGTAGTTAATATTGTAAATCTCACTTTCTTTATTTCAATGTACTTTTTGGGTGTCCTATTCAGTAAAAAAACCCTGTAAAATTCCATTCCGTTTTTTTTTTAAGGTGGTCTATTCAATTAATTCTATCCGGCATTATGACTTTTGGTATTAAGTGTTCCTGAAAAAAGGGACCCAATTACACACACTTTACATCAGATTTTTACAGCTAAATGTATATATATTATATATGCACACATATACCGAGCTATACCAGGCAGTATAGCTTGGTTGGTAGAGTGGCCGTGCCAGCAACTTGAGGGTTCCAGGTTCGATCGCCGCTTCCACCATCCTAGTCGCTGCCGTTGTGTCCTTGGGCAAGACACTTTACCCACCTGCGGCCAGTACCACCAACACTGGTTTAAATGTAACTTAGATTTTGGGTTTCACTACGTAAAAGCGCTTTGAGTCACTAGAGAAAAGTGCTATATAATTCACTTCACTACACATTGGCCCCACAGACACATTTTTTCTGTAAATGTTACCTTCGAGTCCAAATATTTGCCCACCTCTGGCTTAGCATTTATGCTGTAAATTTGTCATGGAACCAAACTCTGCACAGCAAAGAACATGTAAGAACAAATGTAGGGAGTTGATTGGGCCGCTTTTGTTTCTGAAATGTTGGTACTGGTCGCTACAGGTCATTTATTTAGCCAAACCAACCAAACTAGTAGACCGAATGCCACATAAATAGTTTTTCATCAAACCAAAACATGGCAGGTGTGAACACATCCATGACAACAGCAGAGAGGTCCTGTTAAATAGAGGATCTATGGCAGACCTGGGCAAATTAAGGCCCTTTAAGCGTTTCAATCTGGCCCGCCGGACATTCCCAAATAAGTATTTTAAATCTTTAGGATGGAAACTATAGCTTCGATTATGATGTGCAGTGATGTTTTCAAATTAGCGTCTTGAACAATACAAACAATTTCAATTGTTGGAATCTGCGCTTTTGCATGATATACTAGTACTAGGGGTGTGGGAAAAAATCGATTCGAATACGAATCACGATTCTCACGTTGTGCGATTCAGAATCGATTCTCATTTTTAAAAAAATAGATTTTTTATTTCTATTTTTTTTTTTTTTAAATCAATCAAACAAACCACTACACAGCAATGCCATAACAATGCAATCCAATTCCAAAACCAAACCTGACCCAGAAACACTCAGAACTGCAATAAACAGAGCAATTGAGAGGAGACACAAACACGACACAGAACAAACCAAAAGTAGTGAAACAAAAATGAATATTAACAACAGTATCAATATTAGTTATAATTTCAGCATAGCAGTGATTAAAAATCCCTCATTGACATTATCATTAGACTTTAATAAAAATTTAAAAAAAAGAACAATAGTGTCACAGTGGCTTACACTTGAATCGCATCTCATAAGCTTGACAACACACTGTGTCCAACGTTTTCACAAAGATAAAATAAGTCATATTTTTGGTTTGTTTATTAATTAAAACAAATTTACATTATTGCAATCAGTTGATAAAACATTGTCCTTTACAATAATAAAAGCTTTTCCAAAAAAAATCTACTACTCTGCTAACATGTCAGCAGACTGGCATAGATCCTGCTGAAATCCTATGTATTGAATGAATACAGAATTGTTTTGAATCGGAAAAATATCGTTTTTGAATCGATAATCGCGTGGAATCGCAAAAATCTATATATATAATCGAATCGCGACCCCAAGAATCTATACTGAATCGAATCGTGGGACACCCAAAGATTCGCAGCCCTACTAGTTACTATGGTAAGCTAAGTCACAGCAGCTCAGACGAGACACCAAGTTGAGTGGGTGGGGAGCGTTTCCACAGAGTGTTTCCAGAGCGGCCAGCCTCAAAGGTGGGTGTCAGGGACGGACGCAGAAGGAGATTTTTACAACAAGTTTTTAAAGCTTAGTGATATATCAGGTCGTAATTGGGCGCAGTGGAAGAGTGGCCGTGCGCAACCCGAGGGTCCCTGGTTCAATTCCAACCTCGTCATGTCCGTTGTGTCCTGAGCAAGACAGTTCACCCTTGCTCCTGATGGGTGCTGGTTAGCGCCTTGCATGGCAGCTCCCTCCATCAGTGTGTGAATGTGTGTGTGAATGGGTAAACGTGGAAGTAGTGTCAAAGCGCTTTGAGTACCTTGAAGGTAGAAAAGCGCTATACAAGTAAAACCCATTTATTTATATTTTGCTGTGTTTGTTGCATTTTTGTTGCGTTTCGCTTGATTAAATGTCAATCGAGAGAGGGTGTGACCTTCATATGTTGTCAATATTCAGTGTTTTATCCTTCATAGTTAATATTGTAAATCCCACCTTCTTTATTTTCATGTACATTCTGGGTGTCTCATTCAGTAAAAAAAATTAAATGGTTAATGCGGTCCGTCATAACGTTTTTAGTATTCAATCAGACATTATTGTGATATTTTGTATTAGTGTTCCTAAAAATAGATATACCGGCCCCCAGACACATTTTTTTCTCTAAATTTGGACCCCGATTCAAAATAATTGCCCAGGCCTAGTCTAAGGTCTGGTTCACACTGCAGGTCAATTCCAATTTTCTTGCCCATATGCGACCTGTATATTCATATGTAATATATGAATATATATTTTGATTCAAAAGACAAAACAATTGTTGAAAGACCGGAATTGATGCTGTGGGACATTTGTTTACATGTGAGATGAAAAATAAAGTTGTCCGTGTCTCCTCTGCTTAACAGCCATTAACAGATCAGAACCCTCCCAATTATATTACATTATATACATCCATTCATACATTGTATTACTTTCATTTATTTTCACGTAAAAAAACCCTCCTTTTTAAGGTTCAATTTTATTTTGTAGTGGTAGCAATTTCCTTGTTCATTTGTTTTCACTTCATCGAAGTGCACATCCTGTGACGCTTAGCTGGCATCGTGGTGCGGGTTTGTTCTCTCAAAGATGCAGTCGGATATGGACACAGCGTGAAGGTAGGAAATGAAGATTTATTTACACTAACAAAAGAAACTAAGAACAGAAACACTTGCACAAAGCACTAAAGACGAAACAAACAGAACTAGCATGGGAGCTAGAAGGAACTAAAGGCGCTAGCATGTGAGCTAGGGAATAAACAAAGGAATAGCGTGGAAGCTAACAAGTACAAAAATAGTCTTTTACCACAACCTGTTGCATGGAACAGAAACTAGAATGTGAAACCGAGTAAACGAAAAAGGCAGGCTTAAATACAGACAGTAATTAGGAGGCAGGTGGGCGTCAAAAACAAAAGGCAGGTGACACAAATGCGTAGTTATGACAACAGAACAAAACAGGAAGTGCCACCAGGAACTACAGAAGACAAACGCTAACAAGATGTGATATAAAACAGAACCAAAACCAGAATAAGACATGATCCGAACAGCGGATCATGACACATCAAAGCGATGTCATGGCCACATTGGAGCCTGTGTGTGTTTACACTGGAGACTGATATAGATCACATTTTATTTACATTGTTACCAGTCGGATGGAAAAAAATCAGATTTACAAAAAAATCTGATTTGGGCCACTTTGTCCTGCAGTGTAAACGCTGTCTTTGTGAACGCTCCCATGCTCAGGTCACATTCATCCGACCAGAACGTCATCAATAAGCGATAAGCGTTCGTAATTATTCGCAAAAATAGTCGGTGACTAAATAATTATTTGACAACGAAGCAGAAAACAGGTGGGAATAAAGTTTTAGGAAGTCACGTGAAAGTTCCACCACTCCTGTCACCGACTGCTCGCTCACAGACACGCTCTTCAAGCAAACATCGAAGCAAATTATCCTGTGAAACTGCCGGAGACAAAATACTCGTCCTCTTCCTTCTTAATCTTCTACACGCAATAATTCATTTCATAAAATGTTGACTTTGACTGGAACAAATCCTTGAAATTGCCACAAATGCGCCAATACTGACAACGGAAGCCCTTTTTACATCTTGACATCATGTCTGCATCTGGGTCGGATTGCATTCACGTGAGAAAATTGCATTTTTATGTAATTTGAACAGCCACTAAAAAGATCAGATTTGTGTGAAATTAGTCTAGTTTCCTTTAATTGTGTATTTTAACACTGCTGTTCTGCAATATTTTCCATATAATAAATGTTAGTAGGCTGGGTATAAATAAGTATTTGTCATAAAAATATGCATCGTATTAGCAACTGGAAAATTCCTGCGTAAATTTCGATGGGCCTACTATCTGTTCTGCAAACAGTGGAACTTGACAAAAAAACATGCTGTCTTTGAAGAAATTTACCACAAATAGTATGCGTTTTCACATGCAAAAAAAAAAAGATTTTGTGAAAACTTGCCCCCATAAAATTTGAGTTGAATAGCCCTAATGATTTAGACCGTCAGGATAATAGAATTTATGATGGCACTTTTATTGAAGTGAAAATTAAAGGTAGAATTTTAAACAAGAAGAGTCATTCTTTACCCACCAAAGCATTCACACATATAAGATTCTACACCAAAAATGTATCTATTTATTATTATTATTTTACATCCACCGGGAATCGTGAGCTCCCCAAACTTCAAATCCGAATTCCCGGTTTTCCGGGACATTTTTCCACTAAAAATTAACATTTCTCAACCAATTTGAACCATTCTAACATCCATACACTCCACTTACCTCGGAAAATCACACTACTATTTTCCAAGTTCAAAACAATTCCAGGAATTTGCAGAATTCCCGGTTTTCCAAAGCTCTATTTTCACCTCTTCCTTGAAAGTTTTCACAGTCCACATTTTTCAACCGATTTTGACCATTCCATTTTCAAAACATTCCTCTTAGCTGGTACAAATTCCCGTTTTTCCCGAAATTCCAGGAATTCCGAAATACCAATTAAAATTCAAAATGTTACTACATCAACATTTTAATCGATACCAAAAATTAAAACACCAACCCATATCATATCATCTAGGACAATTGTGGTAGTGTCTTTATTTCCATAAATTCCCGGTTTTCCCAAAATCCCCAAATTTCTATGAAATTCCCATTCAAATGAATGAACTTAGTCAAAGTTCTGCAATGCCTTAAATTCTCAAACTTTTGCACCATTTTTTTACCCGATTCTGACTTTTCAACCATCTACCCACACTGCTTTTCCGATGTATCGAACGCAAATCATTTCCATCCATCCATCCATTTACCACCGCTTATTCCCTTTGGGGTCGCGGGGGGCGCTGGTGCCTATATCAGCTACAATCGGTCGGAAGGCGGAGTACACCCTGGACAAGTCGCCACCTCATCACAGGGCCAACACAGATAGACAGACAACATTCACAATCACATTCACACACTAGGGCCAATTTAGTGTTTCCAATCAACCTATCCCCAGGTGCATGTCTTTGGAAGTGGGAGGAAGCCGGAGTACCCGAGCCCGGGATTGAACCCAGGACTACTCAGGACCTTCGTATTGTGAGGCAGACGCACTAACCCCTCTGCCACCATGAAGCAAATCATTTCTTATTACCAAAATTCCCAATTACCCTGTAATTTCCCGGTATTTTCTCCCCATTGACAATAACTGGGCAATATACAATCTACTGCATATCCCACATTTCTCATCCGTTTTGAACCGTTGCACCATCCCCACACTCCACTAACCCTGGACATTCAAGCCAGCATTATTTCCCGGTCCAAAAAAATCCCTCATTACCCAGAATTTCCAGGAATTTCCACCCCAATAAAAATGAATGGGCAAGTAATCATAACTCTCCATATTCCACATTTCTCTACCAATTCGAACCGTTCCAATATCCCACGCATTCCATTCAAGAATTTCAGTTTCACTCAGGCGTATCAGCGGTTCGGCACATAGGCCATTCAACACTCAATTCCTACTAGAATTGCAAATTCTACATGTGCATGCTATTGTAACATGATCAGGCTAGCCTTGGCAGCATTAGCTATTATGCTAACACATTTACGAGTGTCTGTGTTAGTATTATTACCTTACAATGCCATTATTTTTGTATTTTTCCGATATGTAAATTCCCCAATACGTCACGGTGGACTTATTGAGTCTGTTAAGCTGTTTGGACCGACTAGCTTCCGCAGCTGGTGGGTCCATGAAGATGACTTCTGTTTTGTTGATCAGCTGTTTTACTGCCGCTTTACAGACACGATATACAAACAAACATTTATAAAAATCTTACTGTGTAAATAACTCATTTGCGGTTTATAGTCCGGTGCGGCTAATACATTAAAACATATATAAATTTTACCAATGCGCTGTATAGTCTGGAAAATACGGGATATTCTATCATAACAACAACATGACTGCAAATTGTTTGTTGCTTCTTTTGGACTGCTTTTGTGTGTGTGCACACACTCCCTGCGCATACGTGTTGACAAGACCGGGTGAGTGACCGCCTAAACAGCAATTATTATAATTAATTTTTATTACATACACACAGTAATTGGGGGAAAATAGACAATTGTAAATTAAATGTGTGGCGTTACACCATAAATGGTAACCTAAGCTAGCCAATGGTGTTCTTGTTATATACTTATTTGCTTTGAAAAATGTTACTATAAGAAAGCTGCAAACAGCACCTTTGAGTGGACTATCAGCGCTTGTTCATGTGAAAAATAAGGCGGATTCAATCTCTTCGGCTAATTCTTCACCCTCCACCCAGTTCTTCCGTCTACACTGAAATCAAAGCGCCGTGTAGTGTGAGTTTGCGACGTTCCTTCTAATTTGTACATTGGAAGGAACATTAGACCAAAAAAGAACAGCGGGGTTGCTGCTTTATGACACCGCAGCACCCGGAGAACAATCAGAAAAAGCCATCAAAGACAAACAACAGAGATAAGACCATGAAACTTACAAAAAAAAACCAAAAACGTTTTGCGGAAGAATTCCGGATAATGAGCAAGCAAGTTAAACCTCGGTAATGCTTAAAGATCATTACCACAAGGATCAAACGTATCCCACACAAATTCTCTCCACAGGAATGGATAATTATGACTTATATTTTACATGTTGCACAACGAATATACAGATAAGCTTCTATGGAAACAATTCATTTGCATACTTCTGTTTACCTGGAACAGGGTTCAGTGTTAGTTAGAAGACTCAACGGGAGAGAAGATCCCTGGGGAAACTTCCAGAATAGTTCAATGTGTGTTTATATTTTACATTATCATCATGGGAGGACCTGACCAATCTAACAGAGTATGTTGATGCTTATATACTGTACTGCACTTTTTTGGAATTTTGTCTCTCATTCACAATCCTTACATGAGACAAAAGCACATTTTTTTTAAAGGCCTGCTGAAACCCACTACTACCGACCACACAGTCTGATAGTTTATATATCAATGATGAAATATTAACATTGCAACACATGCCAATACGGCCGGTTTAGTTTACTAAATTACAATTTTAAATTTCCAGCGGAGTTTCCTGTTGAAAACGTTGCGTAATGATGACCCGTGTTTGTGACGTTATTGGCTGCAGGGGACATATTAGTGCAGCACCACTTGCGGCTAAAAGTCGTCTCTTTTCATCGCGCAATTACACATTATTTTGGAGATCTGTGTTGCTGAATCTTTTGCAGTTTGTGCAATTAATAATGGAGACGTCAAAGTAGAAAGATGGAGTTGGGAAGCTTTAGCATTTAGCCACACAAACACACAGTGTTTCCTTGCTTAAAATTCCCGGAGGTGAAGGTTTACTATGGATCAGAGCGGTCAAGCGAACATGGTTCCCGACCACTTGTCAACCGGGAGGTTTTGGTGAGAAAATTGTGGTAAAAAGTCGCCTTTTACCGGAGATAAGTGGAGCTTCTGTCCAGCTGCAGCTTCATGACTTCTCTCAGAGACTGGCGTCAACACACCTGTGTACACATCCCTCCGACTATCAGGTACTATTTAACTCACTAAAACA
>NC_084612.1:14298224-14430724 GCF_033978795.1 Nerophis ophidion | reverse complement strand
CGTCATCGGTCTCAGTGAAACCTGGCTTAAACCAAACGACTTTTTTGCGCTAAATGAGGCATGTCCTCCTAACTTTACACATGCGCATATTGCCCGTCCGCTTAAAAGGGGTGGGGGGGTCGCACTAATATACAACGAAAACTTTAACCTTAGTCCTAACATAAATAATAAATATAAATCGTTTGAGGTGCTTACTATGAGGTCTGTCACACCGCTGCCTCTACACCTGGCTGTTATCTACCGCCCCCCAGGGCCCTGTTCGGACTTTATCAATGAATTCTCAGAGTTCGTTGCTGATCTAGTGACACACGCCGATAATATAATCATAATGGGGGACTTTAATATCCATATGAATACCCCATCGGACCCACCGTGCGTAGCGCTCCAGACTATAATGGATAGCTGTGGTCTCACACAAATAATAAATGAACCCACGCATCGCAACGGTAATACGATAGACCTAGTGCTTGTCAGGGGTATCACCGCTTCCAAAGTTACGATACTCCCGTATACTAAAGTATTGTCCGATCATTACCTTATAAAATTCGAGGTTCAGACGCATGTTCGTCAAACTAATAATAATAATAACTGCTATAGCAGCCGCAACATTAATACGGCCACAACGACAACTCTTGCTGACCTACTGCCCTCGGTAATGGCACCATTCCCAAAGTATGTGGGCTCTATTGATAACCTCACTAACAACTTTAACGACGCCCTGCGCGAAACCATTGATAACATAGCACCGCTAAAGTTAAAAAAGGCTCCAAAAAAGCGCACCCCGTGGTTTACAGAAGAAACTAGAGCTCAGAAATTATTATGCAGAAAGCTGGAACGCAAATGGCGCACGACTAAACTTGAGGTGCACCATCAAGCATTTAGTGATGGTTTAATAACTTATAAACGCATGCTTACCTTAGCTAAAGCTAATTATTACTCAAATCTCATCCACCGTAATAAAAACGATCCTAAATTTTTGTTTAGTACGGTAGCATCGCTTACCCAACAAGGGACTCCTTCCAGTAGCTCCACCCACTCAGCTGATGACTTTATGCAATTCTTTAGTAAGAAAATTGAAGTCATTAGAAAGGAGATTAAAGACAATGCGTCCCAGCTACAACGGGGTTCTATTAACACTGACACGATTGTATATACGGCGGATACTGCCCTCCAAAATAGTTTCTCTCGTTTTGAGGAAATAACATTAGAGGAATTGTTACAACGTGTAAATGGAATAAAACAAACAACATGTTTACTTGACCCTCTTCCTGGGAAACTGATCAAGGAGCTCTTTGTATTATTAGGTCCATCAGTGCTAAATATTATAAACTTATCACTTTCCTCGGGCACTGTTCCCCTAGCATTCAAAAAAGCGGTTATTCATCCTCTTCTTAAAAGACCTAACCTCGATCCTGACCTCATGGTAAACTACCGACCGGTGTCTCACCTTCCCTTTATTTCAAAAATCCTCGAAAAAATTGTTGCGGAGCAGTTAAATGAACACTTAGCGTCTAACAATCTATGTGAAACCTTTCAATCCGGTTTCAGGGCAAATCACTCGACGGAGACAGCCCTCGCAAAAATGACTAATGATCTATTGCTAACGATGGATTCTGATGCGTCATCTATGTTGCTGCTCCTCGATCTTAGCGCTGCTTTCGATACCGTCGATCATAATATTTTATTAGAACGTATCAAAACACGAATTGGTATGTCAGACTTAGCCCTGTCTTGGTTTAACTCTTATCTTACTGATAGGATGCAGTGTGTCTCCCATAACAATGTGACCTCGGACTACGTTAAGGTAACGTGTGGAGTTCCCCAGGGTTCGGTCCTTGGCCCTGCACTCTTCAGCATCTACATGCTGCCGCTAGGTGACATCATACGCAAATACGGTGTTAGCTTTCACTGTTATGCTGATGACACCCAACTCTACATGCCCCTAAAGCTGACCAACACGCCGGATTGTAGTCAGCTGGAGGCGTGTCTTAATGAAATTAAACAATGGATGTCCGCTAACTTTTTGCAACTCAATGCCAAAAAAACGGAAATGCTGATTATCGGTCCTGCTAGACACCGAACTCTATTTAATAATACAACTCTAACATTTGACAACCAAACAATTAAACAAGGCGACACGGTAAAGAATCTGGGTATTATCTTCGACCCAACTCTCTCCTTTGAGGCACACATTAAAAGCGTTACTAAAACGGCCTTCTTTCATCTCCGTAATATCGCTAAAATTCGCTCCATTCTGTCCACTAAGGACGCTGAGATCATTATCCATGCGTTTGTTACGTCTCGCCTCGACTACTGTAACGTATTATTTTCGGGTCTCCCCATGTCTAGCATTAAAAGATTACAGTTGGTACAAAATGCGGCTGCTAGACTTTTGACAAGAACAAGAAAGTTTGATCACATTACGCCTGTACTGGCTCACCTGCACTGGCTTCCTGTGCACTTAAGATGTGACTTTAAGGTTTTACTACTTACGTATAAAATACTACACGGTCTAGCTCCATCCTATCTTGCCGATTGTATTGTACCATATGTCCCGGCAAGAAATCTGCGTTCAAAGGATTCCGGCTTGTTAGTGATTCCCAAAGCCCAAAAAAAGTCTGCGGGCTATAGAGCGTTTTCCGTTCGGGCTCCAGTACTCTGGAATGCCCTCCCGGTAACAGTTCGAGATGCCACCTCAGTAGAAGCATTTAAGTCTCACCTTAAAACTCATTTGTATACTGTAGCCTTTAAATAGACTCCCTTTTTAGACCAGTTGATCTGCTGTTTCTTTTCTTTTTCTTCTATGTCCCACTCTCCCCTGTGGAGGGGGTCCGGTCCGATCCGGTGGCCATGTACTGCTTGCCTGTGTATCGGCTGGGGACATCTCTGCGCTGCTGATCCGCCTCGACATCTCTGCGCTGCTGATCCGCCTCCGCTTGGGATGGTTTCCTGCTGGCTCCGCTGTGAACGGGACTCTCGCTGCTGAGTTGGAACCGCTTTGGACTGGACTCTCGCGACTGTGTTGGATCCATTGTGGATTGAACTTTCACAGTATCATGTTAGACCCGCTCGACATCCATTGCTTTCCTCCTCTCTAAGGTTCTCATAATCATTATTGTCACAGACGTCCCACTGGATCATTATTGTCACCGATGTCCCACTGGGTGTGAGTTTTCCTTGCCCTTATGTGGGCCTACCGAGGATGTCGTGGTGGTTTGTGCAGCCCTTTGAGACACTAGTGATTTAGGGCTATATAAGTAAACATTGATTGATTGATTGATTGATATACACATATATACACACACACACAATATCTTTACACAAGTCAGGCGAGCGTTTTGCTGTTTTTGGGACGCTACTGCCAAAACACCATATTATATATATATATATATATATATATATATATATATATATATATATATATATATATATATATATATATATATATATATATATATATATATATATATATATATATACTGCCAAAACACCATATTATATAAATATATATATATATATATATATATATATATATATATATATATATATATATATATGGTGTTTTGGCAGTAGCGTCCCAAAAACAGCAAAACGCTCGCCTGACTTGTGTAAAGGTATTGTGTGTGTGTATATATGTATATATATATATATATATATACATATATATATATATATGTATATATATATATATATATATATACATATATATATGTGTATATACACATATATATGTATACATGCGCGTATGTGTATATATACATATATGCTGCAATTTTAACTTTCCTAAGGGAACTTTCCTGAAGTAATTAATAAGTTATGTCTGTCTGTCTGTATATTCAGGGACACATACAGACAAGTCTTTAGTCATCATTTGTATCAACATTTCAGCTTTGTCTTATTACATTACGACTTTTACACTTTTCCCCATTTTTTTATGTTTCTTTTCTGCAATGTGCTACGGGTGCATAAAAAATGCTGCGTATGATAAGTGGCCCTTAGGCCACACTTTCAACATCACTGTTTACCATATTTCACAGAAGATAACATGAGAGTGTCCATGAGCTGTGTCTTCAGCTTCTTAGCACTTATGGAAGTGACAAAGGTTTGGTTGCTTCTGGAGATTTTCTTTGTGTTGGTACTTGTAAAGTAACTGCATTACCCAGAAGTCTTGGTGGTAAAACAGAACCAGAAGTATAGACCAGTGTTTTTCAACCACTGTGCCGCGGCACACTAGTGTGCCGTGTGACACAGTCTGGTGTGCCTTGGGAGATCATGTGGTTTCACCTATTTGGGTTAAAAATATTTTTTGCAAACTAGTACTAATAATCTGCAAATAATTTGCCGTTGTTGAGTGTCAGTGCTGTCGAGAGTTCTGCAGAGAAACCTTGTTATACCATACCACATCAGTAGGTGGACGCCTGTAGCTAATTGCTTTGTAGATGTCGGGAACACATCGTTTGAGACGACGATGGTTTGTCGTGATCACAATAAGCAGACGACAGCGGGAGGCATCGTGCGGGTAAAAAGGTATCTAATGCTTAAACCAAAAATAAAGAAAAGGTGAGTGTTCCTAAGAAAAGTCATTAAAGCTTAGGGATGGCTATGTAGAACGAAACTAAAAGTGAACTGGCTACAGAATAAACAAAAACAGAATGCTGGACGACAGCAAAAACTTACAGCATGTGGAGCAGAGAGGGTGTCCACAAAGTACATCGGTACATGACATGACAACAATTTCCACACAGAAAAAGATAGCAACAACTTAAATATTCTTGATTGCTAAAAGAAAGCAGGTGGGGGAATAGCGCCCAAAGGAAGACATGAAACTGCAACAGGAAAAGCCACCAAAATAGGAGCGCAAGAGAAGAACTAAAACACTACACAAGGGAAAACACCAAAAAACTCCAAATAAGTCAGGGGGTGATGTGACAGGTGGTGACAGTACACCTACTTTGAGGCAAGAGCCATAGTGATACATAGTTGTTTATGGTTTAAATTCATATCCAACAATTGCGACAACTTTTTATTGTCTACTGAGTTTCATTTTTTAAGGATTTCTGCTGGTGGTGTGCCTCTGGATTATTTCAATGGAAAACAATGCTTGGCTCAAATAAGGTTGAAAAACACTGGTATAGACTATCCTCCTAGCAAATAGACAAAGACAAATAAACAAAGAGTTGCTGTTCCTGCATTATTAAAACAAACATGAAACATAAGATTCTACACGCTTTGCACGCACACAGAAGTATGCACGCTCTCTGGGCTTGGGGAGGCAGATTTATGATTCATCCGCCACACACCTCATACACACCGGCTTCTGTGGGGCCAATTGTGCAACTTTGACGCTATATTTAACAGGTGGATGTTTGCATCCAAAGTGAGGAGTGTGTCTTACGTTGTGCATTTATTCGGTATTAAGAGCAGATCCGCCTCCACAAGCCCAGAGAGTGTGCATACAACCGCGTGCAAAGCGTGTAGAATGTTATGTTTCCATTACAATTTGTTTATCAGTGAAAGCGAACCAGAAAGCTCCAAATCCGCATCTGAGCGCTCTCGTAGGAAGGAAGAGCCCAGTTGGCGCCAGGTTCCATTTTAGACAATGCCATTGAGCTGGGATAGATGAAAAAAAAAACATTTAAAATATTTTTTGTTCTAAGTCAACATGATATTTCACCACAAAAGTTAACAGTAAATTCCTTAAAATTTAAGTCAGAGATGTGATTTAGGTTAGGGTGTGGGAAAAAATCGATTCGAATACGTTGTGCGGTTCAGAATCGATTCTAATTTTTTTTTTAATCGTTTTTTTTTTTTTTTTTTTAATCAATCCAACAAACCACTACACAGCAATACCATAACAATGCAATCCAATTCCAAAACCAAACCTGACCCAGCAACACTCAGAACTGCAATAAACAGAGCAATTGAGGTGACACAAACACGACACAGGACAAACCAAAAGTAGTGAAACAAAAATTAATATTATCAACAACAGTATCAATATTAGTTATAATTTCAGCATAGCAGTGATTAAAAATCCCTCATTGACATTATCATTAAACAATTAGAAAAATAAAAAAAAGCACTATAGTGTCACAGTGGCTTACACTTGCATCGCATCTCATAAGCTTGACAACACACTGTGTCCAATGTTTTCACAAAGATAAGATAAGTCATATTTTTGGTTCGTTTAATAGTTAAAACGAATTTACATTATTGCAATCAGTTGATAAAACATTGTCCTTTACAATTATAAAAGCCTTTTTAAAAAAAAAAAAAATCTACTACTCTGCTTGCATGTCAGCAGACTGGGGTAGATCCTGCTGAAATCCTATGTATTGAATGAATACAGAATCGTTTTGAATCGTAAAAATATCGTTTTTGAATCGAGAATCGAATCGAAAAAAATCGATATATTATCAAATCGTGACTCCAAGAATCGATATTGAATCAAATCGTGGGACACCCAAAGATTCGCAGCCCTAGATTTAGGTATAGAATCTAAAGTTTGTTGATGTTTTATCTGATTAAATAGCTTACAGGCATGATATTACAGACCTCCAAACACTCTAACGTACCCTTTTGGTGTGATCACACTAGTATTTGGTGTGAAACACGTTAACTCTAATAGTTTAATAGTTTCCCCCATTTATTCATATTATATAGTCATGTCAGCGTGTCCATCCACCTGTTCTGCTGTTGTAGTTTGTAGCACTACCTAAGAATACGGACACATACTCGTTGGTTAAAAAAATACGTTTTTTTTATTCTACCGCCTCAGAAGCACGACTCAAAAAACATCCACCCCAGTAAAGTCCAACAATACAAGGGTGCTGCTGAGGCAATGCTCACTGGAATGCAAAAAGAAAGTTGGCAGAAGAAGTCCAAAGAACACCAGGGGGAAAACAACAGCTAGCAAAGGGCAAACAATAATCCGGCAATCAGTCAACACAAAAGACACGACTGAAGCAGTGCACTAATTGGGGATCTGCCAGCAAAGTGACGTTGCAGCCTAAGCTGCCTCATAGGAAACAGACATACAAAAATAAGAGTCTCAAACAGGAAATACAGAATATAACCCAAACCAAAGTCAGATGTGTCAAGTGGGTGGCAGACCAATTTTCTGTTGCTAATAGAGATGTGACATTCGCAAACGAGTCAAGGGTTTTGGAAAGCTCTTTGAAGGGAACAAAAAAAAAAATGAATGGCAGCTGTGAGTCTTTCATTGGCAAGCACTTTTTTGCTCATGCGTCTCAATACATTTCAAAAATTGTGAAAAAGCTATTTGATTTTAGGATTTCAATTTAGATTGAGAGAAGACCTATTAGAGGAGACCTATTATGATTTTTGTCGTTTTTGACTTACAAACTTTTTTTTACAATTTTGGTTACTTGTGTTAAACAATACCAAAGCATCACATCATTGGGTTCATGCAATAGGGCATTTTAGATGTCTCTGAAAGTGGTGTTTTGCAGTCCAGCTACATTGTGGGGTCACCGTGTGGTAGACATACATATTATAAAGCAATCAACCCCAGGCCCTAAGGAAATCTGCATGATCTAGAGAGTTTTTTGTTCGGGCTCCAGTGCTCTGGGATGCCCTGCCAGCAATATTTAAAGATGCTACCTCAGTAGAAGCATTCAAGTCCCATCTGAAAACTCATTGATACACTACAACTGTTTGACGGACCCTTTTGTTAACCAGTTGATCTGCATCGTCCACCCCCGCTGGGAGAGGATACCAGGTAGCCACGGATCGTTTCTGGAGAGGTACCAGTCTGGATGGGGTGCTAGCTGATCTGAGTTGTGATCCCGGACTTGACCACTCGTCTACATCAGTGTGTGAATGTGTGTGTGAATGGGTGAATGTGGAAATACTGTCAAAGCGCTTTGGGCTCTTTAAAAAGGGGTAGAAAAGCGCTATACAAGTACAACCATTTACCATTTACACGCAGCTGTGGGCTGACCTGGCTGAGCTCAGAACAAGATTCCCCTTAAGACTATGTGTTGGCTTCCCGATGGACTGGACTCCTACAATATCCTACTCAGTGGCCTAGTGGTTAGAGTGTCCGCCCTGAGGTCGGTAGGTTGTGAGTTCAAACCCCGGCCGAGTCATACCAAAGACTTTAAAAATGGGACTCTACCTCCCTGCTTGGCACTGAGCATCAAGGGTTGGAATTGGGGGTAAAATCACCAAAAATGATTCCTGGGCGCGGCACCGCTGCTGCCCACTGCTCCCCTCACCTCCCAGGGGGTGATCAAGGGTGATGGGTCAAACGCAGAGAATAATTTCGCCACACCAAGAGTGTGTGTGACAATCATTGGTACTTTAACTTTAACTTTATGCAGGTGTAGTGAAGTGAAGTGTGAATTATATTTATATAGTGCTTTTTCTCTAGTGACTCAAAGTGCTTTACATAGTGAAACCCAACATCTAAGTTATATTTAAACCAGTGTGGGTGGCACTGGGAGCAGGTGGGTAAAGTGTCTTGCCCAAGGACACAATGGCAGTGACTTGGATAGCGGAAGCGGGGATCGAACCTGGAACTCTCAAGTTGCTGGCACGGCCACTCTATCAACCGAGCTATCCCGCCCCAAATGTACCTAATGTTGTGACCGAGTGAATCTATATACTGTTAATGACATTTACATTCGACAGTGTCTGGAAAAATATTTGTTTTCAAGATATATATTCAAACCGTGTACATTTTCGAAAGATACATGTGAATAGTTATGGGTAGGGTGGGTGGGGCGTGGTTTCATTTGCAATTTAAAGGGATCGCCTCCAAAAACAAACATCTTGCAGACATTCGCAAAAAGTAGGTTATAAATTTGGCTGTGGAGCAAAAGTACTTTGTACACTAAAGCATATCCAATACATAACATCTAGACCAGGGGTGTCAAACTAATTTTAGATGGGGGGCCACATGGAGAAAAATCTACTCCCAAGTGGGCCGGACTGGTAAAATCACGGCACGATAACTTAAAAATAAAGACAACTTCAGATTGTTTTCTTTGTTTGAAAATAGAATAAGCACATTCTGAAAATGTACAAATGATAATTTTGTCTGGGTTATTTACACTTACATGTTGCGGTTAATTCTACACTATCTTTTTTTGTCGTTATTTATACTTTCTGAATAATTTACAATATTGCATTTATGTTGCAATTGCCATTTGGGCGTCATATGTTCTGTTATCTGTTTATATCAGAGGTGTCACACTCATTTTAGATGGAGGGCCACAGAGAGAAAAATCTACTCCCAAGTGAGCCGGACTGGTAAAATCACGGCACGATAACTTCAAAATAAAGACAACTTCAGATTGTTTTCTTTGTTTAAAAATAGAATAAGCACATTCTGAAAGGTACAAATCATAATGTTGTTGGGGTTTTTTTTACACTTACATGCTTGTGTTATATTTTTATTTGTTGTTTTTTATACTTTCTGAATAAATTATGTGATAATGTTCATTAGTCAACTCATTGGTGTGAATTTTCAATCCATCAAAATAAAAATGAAAAATATCAAAATCTAATTACAGCAGGCCTTCGATGAGGTGGTGACTTGTCCAGGGTGTAGCCCGCCTTCCGCCCGATTGTAGCTGAGATAGGCACCAGCGGCCCCGCGACCCCAATGGGAATAAGCGGTAGGAAATGGATGGATGGATAATTACAGCAAGTTATTTATGTACTTTGCTCATTTTCCACGACTAGTGCACTAACATAATGTGGTTTATTTTTATTTAATTTTTTTTACATATGTAGCATCATCTACAAAGACACAAAAAATTGCTATTGCGACATCCAGTGGACACATTTAGAACAGCAGTTTCTTTCATTAAAAAATGTCGACCAATTGTTATACTCATCCCGCGGGCCGTACATTTGACACCCCTGATCTAGACTATGATTCTAAACCTTTATTCAGTGATGTACCCCCTCTGAAAATTGCTTTGATTAGGGGGTACTTGAATTAAAACAAAGCATTTTTGGTTGAAAAAAAGAGATAAAGAAGTAAAATACAGCACTATGTCATCAGTTTCTGATTTATTAAATTGTGTAACGGTGCAAAATATTGCTCATTTGTAGTGGTGTTTCCTGAACTATTTGGAAAAAAATATATAAAAATAACTAAAAACTTGTTTAAAAATAAACAAGTGGTTCAATTATGAATAAAGATTTCAACATATAGAAGTAATCATCAACTTAAAGTGCCCTCTTTGGAGATTGTAATAGAGATCCATCAGGATTCATCAACTTAATTCGAAACATTTCATTACAAAAAAGAAATCTTCAACATCAATATTTATGGAACATGTCCACAAAAAATCTAGCTGTCAACCCTGAATATTGCATTGTTGCATTTCTTTTCACAGTGTGTGAACTTACATCCATATTTTGTTGAAGTATTATTCAAAAGCTGCTATTTTTAGAATATTTTGGAAAAATCTCACGTACCCCTTGGCATACCTACGCATACCCCCAATTGAGAACCACTGATCTCGACCAGTGATTCTCAAGTTGCGGTACGTGTTCGGGATTTATCTAGTGCGGTGGTGTCAATCGTGCGGCCCTAAGGTCGGATCAGGCCCGCAAACAGACTGTATCCGGCCCGCGGGATGAGTATGCTAAGTATAAAAAATTCTGAATGAAAGAAACAGCTGTTCTAAATGTGTCAACTGTAGGTCGTGGTAGCAAATCTTTGTATCTTTGTAGATGATGCTACATATGTACAAAACAAACCATACTATATTAGTACATCAGTCAAGGAAAATGATCAAACTACGTAAATAACATCCTGTAATTTGATTTGATATAATTTCTTTAATCTTGATTGAAAATGAACACCATTGTGTTGACTGATAAACATTATCGCATAATTTATTCAGAAAATATAAATAATGATGAATAAAGTAGTTATACTATTAACCGCAACAGGTAATTGTAAAGCAAACAACAACACTATGATTTGTACAATTTCCGATTGTGCTTGTTCTATTTTTAAACCAAGAAAACAATTTGAAGTTGTCTTTATTTTTAAGTTATCGTGCCAGGATTTTACCAGTCCAGCCCACTTGGGAGTGGATTTTTCTCCATGTGGCCCCCGATCTAAAATGAGTTTGACACCACTGATCTAGTGGTATGCCAATGAATCACTTGACTAAAGTACAGTACATTTTTCTATTTTCAAACACAATGTCACTGTTCAAACGGCGTGTAAGGTCACAGCGGAAAAAAATATTATATATACTTGTTAAATAAAACCTCTACCTTGATTTTAATGAATACTTAGACCTACTATCCTACCGTATTTTAATGTTGGTCATACTTGGAGATTTTTTTTCTGAGGTGGTACTTGGGTGAAAACGTTTGAGAACCAAGGATCTGGGTGTGTTTTAAATGTAAAATAGGTTTATTATTAACTGTGAACTAGACAAATGTATTAGGAAATATATTCCTGAAATATTTCACTCTGTTTGTAGTGATGACCAATTTGGATTTTCGTTTGACTTTCGGGGAAGGGTTGATGGTGGGTCCGGCAGTTTAACTAGTTGAGAAACATAGCTTCATACGACACGAGTGCTCTGCTCCTGCAATTATATTAGTTGCTCCCAAGTTTTGAACTGAGCTCGCAGGCCGGTCTGATGTCCTTCATAGGTCAGTTTTGTCCCACGGGCAGCTGGTGGAATAATAGACAGGCAGACGGTAGGTACACTGAAGTCTCTCCAATTAGTTCTCATCAACACAAGCGTTTTGTGGACCCAGTCCAATTCAACAAATGCTTAGCTCTTTTCCCCCCATCTTCTTGGTCCCGGTACCCAACCCCTGGGCACCTCTCCAAAAACCACTGGCGGCCCTTGTGGTGTTAATTATAAGGCTTCTCCCCCCCTAGAGGCTGGGTTGAACATGGGAGTGCATTAATCTTTATTCTTCACTTCAGACTAAAGGATCGTTTGAAGAGACTCCTGTGGTAAGCCCCAAAGGCAAGGTGACTGAGTAGCAGGAGGAAGGTTGAAAGAGAAGAAAAATATACAAGCCGCGGTTTATGCGCCGCTCACACCGGGACGCCAGCCGCCTCGATAGGTGAGTGCGTCATTTGCCCCGCCACTTACATTCTCAGTATGTTAATCGGATTGAATATTTAAAGTGACACAGTATGACATTCCCGGGCGACCTTCTCCCACCTGTGTTGTGATTTATTTGTTTCCCGATGCGGCGTGAAGGTGACCGCCAATTTACAAGCAGCTGAAGGACTACGACATGCTTATTTTCAGCATCGTTTTATCAAGACTCTTTGGACTGGGCATGGAGGTCGGCTCCAAACTCTGCAGCGACAGCAACATCGGAGGTGACGCGGCCACTTCGTTTTCTTCCATGACATTCAAGCCGTTTGGTTTTAATGATGGGTGGAAATGACGCAGTTACACACTTCAGTGGGAGCACAACTTGGAATTACAAGGAAAATACTGCAGCAGCTACACAAAACGACAAGTCTAGGAATCAACTCATTTGTTCAGTTTTTTTTTTTTTTTTGCTTTTTACCTGCGTATGTGTAAAAACAGATGTCTCAATTGTCCTTGTTTTGAGTAATGTTTTTGTTAAGCTATGCATGAAACAGCCATCCCACTGGTTGAAATTGCATCATTTCTAAAAAAAAATAAAATAAATTGTTTCGGCGGGTTTCCAGATTTTGGTGCCTCTCCCGGACATCACCCGGGGTTAACATTCTCCGATTTTCACTCTGACTACAATATTGAGGGTGTGCCGTGATGGCTTTACTTTTAACGTCTTCTACAACATGTCATCGCCCGCCTTTACACCATGCTATCTGCATGCCGGCCGGACGCATGCATCTTGCTGCTTCTATCGCCACACGTACGAGATTGCAAGGCATATATTCAACAGCCCCACAGGTTACACTGAAGGTTGTGATATAAACAACTTCAACACTATTACTAATATGCGCCACACTTTGAACCCACATCAAACAAGAATGACAAACACATTTTGGGAGAACATCCTCACAGTAACACAACGTAAACGCAACATAACAATTACCCAGAATCCCATACATCCATGACTCTTCCAGGTTATACACCCCCGCGTGCCTAACCCCGCCCACCTCAACCGACGCATGGGGGGGAGGTGCTAGCGGGGTGTAAAATACAGTCTGGAAGAGTCATGCATGCATGGGATTCTGGGTAATTGTTATGTTGTGTTACTGTGAGGATGTTCTCCCGAAATGTGTTTGTCATTCTTGTTTGGTGTGGGTTCACAGTTTGGCGCAAATTAGTAAGAGTGTTAACGTTGTTTATATCACAACCTTCAGTGTAACCTGTGTGGCTGTTGACTATATGCCTTGCAGTCGTGTACGTGTATCAACGGAAGCCACGTACAACATGTTACTGGGCTGGCAAGCTGTTTGTACATGTCGTAGAAGGCGTCAAAGGCAATGGCTTCATAGCACGCCCTTATTATTGTTATCTGGGTGACCATCAGCAGATATTAGCGAGATTGATTGCGGCTCCCATTGTCTTCTTTACTTTGTGAAACGGGTCAAAATGGCTCTTTGAGTGGTAAAGGTTGCCAACCTCTGCCCTAAATGATAGTCTCAATTCATTTATAAAAACATAGGAATTCTGATAATTTGGTAGAAATTTTGCAGCAGAAACAGACTAATCCTATCGGGTGCCAGCCCGGCCCTAAAAATGAATGAAATCATCAGTGTTTTCAGAGGAATGCTTATTCCATCACTGTAATGAATTAATGTAATCTTAACAGACACCCTTTTTGGGTGATGCTTGATCAGGGGTGTCCAGGGTTTACATTGACCGCTGCATACTGACATCGTTACATTGAGAGCTACATCACAAGACAACAACAGCAGAGTAAACACACGATCCAGAATTCCCCCAAAAAAGTGCAGTTCTCCTTTATAAAAAAACTTCTCTCTGATTAGCTCCAGTTTGTTGAATATACTGTCACAAGTGGTGAAAACGTGTATTACAACTGAGTGCAGCAACAGACCACAGCTGGGAGAAAAATAGTTTTTGGCGGCCCTTTCTGGGACGCTCACTGCCCAACAATGGGCCAACAAATGGCCCTATGGTTAAGAAATAGAGATGTCCGATAATGGCTTTTTTGCCGATATCAAATATTCCGATACTGTCCAACTCTTAATTACCAATTCCGATATCAATCGATACCAATATATACAGTCGTGGAATTAGCACATTATTGTGCCTAATTTCATTGTGATGCCCCGCTGGATTCATTAAACAATGTAACAAGGTTTTCCAAAATAAATCAACTCAAGTTATGGGTAAAAAAATGCCAACATGGCACTGCTATATTTATTATTGAAGTCACAAAGTGCATAATTTTTTTAACATGCCTCAAAACAGCAGCTTGGAATTTGAGAGCAAGAGGAGGTTGAGGTGGGCAGGGTTGGGGGGGAGTTTGGGGGTTGCGGGTGGTGTATATTGTAGCGTCCCGGAAGAGTTAGTGCTGCAAGGGGATCTGGGGAAATCTGTTGTTTATGTTGTGTTACGTTGCGAAATGTGTTTGTCATTCTTGTTTGGTGTGGGTTCACAGTGTGGCGCATATTTGTAACAGTGTTAAAGTTGTTTATACGGGCACCTTCAGTGTGACATGTATGGCTGTTGACCAAGTATGGCTTGCATTCACTTGTGTGTGTGAAAAGCCGTAGATATTATGTGATTTTAAAAAAAAAACTTTACTTACCACTGTAATTACCGGACTACAATACTCTTCATTCACTGATTGTAAATAATGTAAAAATAATGTAAAAACAAGAGTATAAAGAAGTCATACTGTTCCATTACATTTGTTCATACTACTGTCACTACTCAACTGCCAAAGAACAGTAGACACCTTAATATTTGTTGCTTCCTATACTGTATACACTGTTATGCTATTTGATCTTGCACTGGTACTGTAATTGACTACTGTACTTCTACTTGTACTGATACTTCTACCATAACTACTGTGACTTATTGTGCAACTTAACTGTCTTGTAATTAATGTACATCAGCGCTATTCAATATTTTTTTATTTTTTTGTATTTAGTGTATTAGATTCTGCATACAACTAGTGTTTGGAACCCACTGTACGCAATATCTGAAAAGCATGGAAAAAAGCATTTCACTGTGGTGTAGTCTGCATGTGACAAATAAAACTTGAACCTTGAACCTGAACCTTGAATTGGGCCGGCACGCAAAGGAATGCAAAGTGTGTTAATGGTTTATTGGCGCTCTATACTTCTTCCTACGTCCGTGTAACACCCCGTACAGCGGCGTTTTAAAAAGACATAAATTTTACTTTTTGAAACAGATACCGATAATTTCTGATATTATATTTTAAAGCATTTATCGGCCGATCATATCGGCAGTTCGATATTATCGGACATCTCTATTTAAAAAACACTGATTTTGTGGTACTTAGTTTAAAAACGTGGGCATCTACGGCAGTGGTTTTCAAATGGGGGTATGTGTAACCCTGGGATTTATTTTAAATATTCTAAAAAATAGCAACAATTCAAAAATCATTAATAAATATATTTATTGAATAAAACTTCAACAACATATGAACTTGAGTTCATAAACTGTAAAAAGAAATGCAACAATGCAATATTCAGTGTTGACAGCTAGATTTTTTGTGGACATGTTCCATAAATATTGTTTATGTTTGAAATATTCTTTTTTTGTGAAGAAATGTTTCGAATGAAGTTCATGAATCCAGATGGATCTCTATTACAATCCCCAAAGAGGGCACTTTAAGTTGATGATTAATTCTATGTGTAGAAATCTTTATTTATAATTGAATCACTTGTTTATTTTTCAACAAGTTTTTAGTTATTTTTATATCTTTTTTTCCAAACAGTTCAAGAAAGACCACTACAAATGAGCAATATTTTGCACTGTTATACAATTTAATAAATTAGAAACTTATGACATAGTGCTGTATTTTACTTCTTTATCTCTTTTTTTCCAACCAAAAATGCTTTGCTCTCATTAGGGGGTACTTGAATTAAAAAAAAATTCACAGGGGGTACATCACTGAAAAAAGGTTGAGAACCACTGATGTACGGTACATCAACTATATGATTTGCCTGAGAAGCTGGACAGGGGAAAAAAAAAAAAAAAGTTCAAAAGCGTGGTACTCGGTTTTTGCGCGTTGACTACCCAACTATACTACATTCAAAAGGAGCAGGCTGCAGTGTTAAAAAAAGAGAATAGTTTTGCATCTATGCTATTGTGTAAGCCATACTTACGTACCAGCATAGTCCGTGCAGTTTTGTTGTTTATTCCGTTTGTGTTTACTTGTTGTTGGTTTTGTTTGTACCGCGAGTTAGAAGGCAGCTGTGCTGATGACCTCCTGTCAGTTGTGCTGTGTTGCCAAAAAGACAAGAGCATGTCTTTAAAAATCCGCTAAAGTTGCCTTTCACCTTTTTCTGTGCGACTCCACCTCGCCACAATACATCAAACAAACTTTGTTGATCCTCTATTAAAGTGGGTTTTAAAAATAGCACTACAGAAGACTGTTGTCACCTTAAGGTGTGTTTATAAACGCCATGTGTTGCATTAAAAAAAAATCCCCTTTGGAACAAATGTGCAAGGTTATTTTGGTATGATTTTCTTTGCGAAAGCCAAGACTAGAAACATTAGAAATCACAGCCTTAGAGTAATCAGTAGTGATGTGTGATACCACAGATGTTTTTCTCCCATCCAATACTAAGTAAAATTCTAGCCGATACTTTGTGCGAAAATAGGTGTAGAAGGTAAAAAATGGAATTAAAAACAAAACGAAAAACTGAATTGTATTACTTTATTATATCGCTACTGTATTTACATTATTATTAATATTATTTTACTTGTTGTGGTTTATTTGTTATGAAATTATATCCAGGTTCTATTTAAAGATACGTTTTGGTTGTACAATAAATACTAATGTTTTCAAATTAATGAATAATCGTGTCATTAATCATGATTGCTATAGCAATCAAAATAATTGTGATTATTATTATTGCCATAATCGTCCAGCCGTAGTTTATTATGCTTTCATTTTAGTTCATACTTTGCTATGCCCAAATGTTAATAATAACTATTAGAGGTGTGGGGAAAAAATCGCTTTTAATACAAATCGAATTGAATACGTTGTGCGATTCAGAATCAATTCTGTTTTTTGTTTTTTTTAAATACATTTTTTTTTTTTTTAATCAATCCAACAAACTACTACACAGCAATACCATAACAATGCAGTCCAATTCCAAAACCAAACCTGACCCAGCAACACTCAGAACTGCAATAAACAGAGCAATTGAGGAGACACAAACACGACACAGAACAAACCAAAAGTAGAGAAACAAAAATGAATATTATCAACAACAGTATCAATATTAGTTATTATTTCAGCATAGCAGTGATTAAAAATCCCTCATTGAAATTATCAAGAAACATTCATAAAAATAAATGAACAATGGTGTCACAGTGGCTTACACTTGCATCACATCTCATAAGCTTGACAACACACTGTGTCCAATGTTTTCACAAAGATAAAATAAGTCATATTTTTGGTTTGTTTAATAGTTAAAACAAATTTACATTATTGCAATCAGTTGATAAAACATTGTCCTTTATAATAATAAAAGCTTTAAAAAAAATACATATATATACTACTCTGCTAGCATGTCAACAGACTGGGGTAGATCCTGCTGAAATCCTATGTACTGAATGAATACACATTCGTTTTGAATCGGAAAAATATCTTCTTTGAATCGAGAATCGCATTGAATCGAAAGAAATCGATATATTATCGAATCGCGACCCCAAGATTCGATATTGAATCGGATCGTGGGACACCCAAAGTTTTGCAGCCCTAATAACTGCAGTCATCTCTGCGGTGTAGTGGTCAGAGTGTCCAACCTGAGATCAGTAGGTTGTGAGTTCAAACCCCGGTCGAGTGATACCAAAGACTATAAAAAAAAATGGGACCCATTACCTCCCTGCTTGGCACTCAGCATCAAAGGTTGGAAATGGGGGTTAAATCACCAAAAATATTCCCGGGCGCGACCACTGCTGCTGCTCACTTCTCCCCTCATCTCCCAGGGATGGGTCAAATGCAGAGGACAAATTTCACCACACATGTGTGTGTGACAATCATTGGTACTTTAACTATAAGTTTAACTTGCATGTATGATAGTATTTTTGAATTAATATGGATGTAATGTGGATATTTTGTAACAGCTTAACTGAAACTTAGTTAAATCTGGCTATTTTTCTGTCGTTGAATCGTATTGAATATCAGTCAACATGATGAATAATAATAATGCTTAAGCATAAAGAGGAACAAATCTTTTTTTTTTTAGCTCACTCAATTTTAAGTCTGAAGCCCCTATTCAATATCTACACCAGGGGTGTCAAACTCAAATACAGAGTGGGACAAAATTTTAAACGGAAAAAAGCCACGGGCCAAAGGTGAACAAATTAACCTTTTAATAGGGACCCAAACAAGTTTTGCATTAAATATTGAACAAGCAAGGCTTATATAACTTTATAGTGACATGCAAAATCCAGTTTCAAATAATAAAAATAATAATTAAAAGAATATCAATGGTATATCAAATAAAATTTAAATAAACATTTTATGTCTTTTTTTTCTATTTGCAATCTTCTGAGGTAAATATCAAATTTTTTCCACAGGCTAATAATACATTTGAAAATAAAATAACAATAACGAATGAACCAAACATTCAAGCCTTGAAGTAGCAAGAGAAAATGCATGAATAAAACGTTAATTATTGGTCAGTTTGCTGGAAGTTTCCCGGAAGAGTTAGTGCTGCAAGGGTTTCTGGGTATTTGTTCTGTTGTGTTACGGTGCGGATGTTCAACCGAAATGTGTTTGTCATTATTGTTTGGTGTGGGTTCACAGTGTGGCGCATAATTGTAACAGTGCTAAAGTTGTTTATACGGCCACCCTCAGTGTGACCTGTATGGCTGTTGATCAAGTATGACTTGCATTCACTTGTGCGTGTGTGTGTGTGTGTGTGTGTGTGTGTGTAAAAGCCACAAATATTATGTGACACGCTGTTAGTATGGAGGAAAAGCGAACGTGACAACAGGTTGTAGAGAACGCTAAAGGCAGTGCCTTAAATGCATGCCCCCAATATAGTTGTCCAGGTGGAAATCGGTAGAAATTCGGGAGAATGGTTGCCCCGGGAGATTTTCAGGAGGGGCACAGAACTTCGGGAGTCCGTCAGGAAAATTAGCAGGATTGGCAAGTATGAGTATTAGCGGTGAATGCAGTGAATGCGGTGTTACAGCAGCACCGACGCTGTATAACCAGCTCTAATGCTAAATTGATATTGCCTCAAGGGCCAAATTAAATTACACGGCGGGCTTTATTTGCCCCGTGGGCCAGAGTTTGACACCCATGATCTACACACTTAACTGCGAAAGACTTGTTCATTTGACAGTGGTCCTCCTCATCTCTTCACTTAATCTCCTGCCAGAATGGACCACTGGACCAGATAATTAGCACACGTAAATGTGCATGCGTGTGCTCCCTCCCCCACTTCTACTGTACATGACCTCATGCCACTCAACGTAAAGCACACTTCAGAAATGCTGCTCATAAAAAGCCACCATGGCCTTGCAAAGCACGCGTTTAGTCGTCACTTGTGGGAGGAGAAGCTCTGGTGCGGCTGCTAAAAAACATGCGCAAATGTATTTTCAACTACTCTATGACTTGTAAGAACTGCATGAAAGGAGAAAGTGGTGCAAGGTGCTTAACCAAGGCGGATGGAACCTTGATGGAGGGTTATCCTTCGATCAGTCTGCCTCTCTGCAGCAAGCAGTCTATATTTTTCCCAAGATCTGTGCCAAAAACATCCTAAGTGACTGAGCCCTTAAAGAAATAACATATTTTCGCCTCTTTTAGAAAATACAATTTTTTTTATACAAAGAATGAATTATTCTTGCTTGTCAGTCCCGGTCTTTCATCTCCAAATTCACATTCATGCGGGCGTCACAACATCCCAGCGGTATCCATTCGGTGCATTGCACTTCCGTATCGACAACACCACACCACGGAGCCTCTTGCAAACACACACCCACGGTCTCCCTTCTCTGTGTTGCGCGTAATCTTTGGTAGTTAATTGAGCCCACAGGCAGTTGGTTTCAATGAAGGCGCCTGCACTTTTCTGGCAAAAACAGGAGAAAAGAGCTCTCTGGAGGAGGTAAACAGAGCAGAACTCTTTGCCGTGTTCATTACAGCTGTCATTGATCAATGATTCAGTGGCTGAGTAGCTTCTAGCATGAGTTAACACTGGTCAAATGCATCTGCAAATGAATAGGAGACATCATATTGGTGATCGCACAGCCTTCCCTTTGCAATGTTACCATTCTCCCCCAATTTCTTTCCAACTGAGTGGCTGATGACTGTTGTATGTAGGCTTACGGCTGCAGACTTTGGCAAGTTGGACACTATTGACATTGCTGAAAATGACATACTTTTCTAAATTCTAAAATTGTTTCATTCATTGATTATTGTTCATCATTGAAACAATTAGGTTAACCCTTTTTTAAGTATGTACAGTGGGGCAAAAAAGTATTTAGTCAGCCACCAAGTTCTCCCACTTAAAATGATGACACAGGTCTGTAATTTTCATCATAGGTACACTTCAACGGTGAGAGACAGAATGTGAAAAAAAAAATCCAGGAATTTACATTGTAAGAATTTTAAAGAATTTATTTGTAAATTATGGTGGAAAATAAGTATTTGGTCAACCATTCAAAGCTCTCACTGATGGAAGGAGGTTTTGGCTCAAAATCTCATGATACATGGCCCCTTTCATTCTTTCCTTAACATGGATCAATCGTCCTGTCCCCTTAGCAGAAAAACAGCCCCAAAGCATGATGTTTCCACCCCCATGCTTCACAGTAGTTATGGTGTTCTTGGAATGCAACTCAGTATTCTTCTTCCTCCAAACACGAGGAGTTGAGTTTATACCAAAATGGATACATGGATGATACAGCAGAGGATTGGGAGAATGTCATGTGGTCAGATGAAACCAAAATAAAACTTTTTGGTAAAAAACTCAACTCATCGTGTTTTTCCCATCCTCACCTATGATCATGAGCTTTGGTTTATGACCGAAAGGACAAGATCACGGGTACAAGCGGCCCAAATGAGTTTCCTCCACCGGGTGGCGGGGCTCTCCCTTTGAGATTGGGTGAGAAGCTCTGTCATCAGAGTAAAGCTGCTGCTCCTCCACATCGAGTGGAGCCAGATGAGGTGGTTTGGGCATCTGCTAAGGATGCCACCCGAATGCCTCCCTAGGAAGGTGTTGAGGGCACGTTCGACCGGCAGGAGACCACGGGGAAGACCCAGGACACGTTGGGAAGACTACCGGTATGTCTCCTAGCTGGCCTGGGAACGCCTCGGGATTCCTCGGGAGGAACTGGACGAAGTGGCTGGGGAGAGGAAAGTCTGGGCTTCTCTGCTTAGGCTGCTGCCCCCGCGACCCGACCTCGGATAAACGGAAGAAAATGGATGGATGGACTTCGTAAAACGTTTTGCTTTTCTGCTTAGTTGGTCTTCTAACAGCCATATGGTATATTTTTTGTGCGTTGTTACATTTTTGTCGTTGGACTACTTTCAGTTGGTCGGCTTATTTTTTTGTGGACTTTAATTATTATTATTTTTGCTACACTTGTCCCTGCAAGTTGGGTCCTTCACCCATCAGGATTTATTTAGATCCAAAAATGTGCAAAAATCTGAGTACAAACAAGTAGATGAAAAACAAATACTTGTGGATGTATGCCTCCTTTTGCTTGGTAGACACATATGCGAATATTGTGGAAATGAGGTTCTTCGGAGAAGATAGTGCATGTAATGCTGCATGACAACACATTGCTACAATCTGCATTGGGTGATATATGTCATGATGGATTCGTTTTTGGAAATGAGCATTTTTTTAGTTGGTTATGGAGCAAAAAAAAACTGGTAGCAATCAGTCCAGGTACCACTGCTTGTGCCATAGGTATTTAAATAGAAATTGGCTCGTTTTTTGTCACAAGAAAGTTTCCAAATTGTATCAGTTTTATAAACAGACGGCTAGATTCCTGCCTTTTCTGGTCTAATTTTGTTGTTGTCTTGTCAGCGACCGCCATCATGCACGCCAGAATGAGGCTGTGTGGTATAAAACGCCGATAAATAGCTGAGATGACTGCATAAGTATGATAAATATCAGAGATCCAACGGCTTTAAGGCAGCCCACACTATGCTTGGAGAGAATGCAATCTAAGTGTCCTTCTGTCAAGCGTCATCAGCGTCCACTGAGCCTCACCCGCCACCAAAAACAAATAAAGGAATGCAGGAACTCTCCCTTCCATCTCTGCTTGTCCTCTCAGCCTTCCATCACCAGAGAGCACCAATTTATCATTCCATCTCCTGCACAACTTTAAATATATTCTCCTTCAGATAACACTTATACTTTAAGAGAGTGCCTCAAGCAGGAATAGCAGTGACTTCTAATTATATGTATATGTGAATACATAGGAGTGAATTAGATTGACTTTTGCCGAAGGAGAGAGGAAATGGCCATTATGTAGCTCTTATTGCACATGCACTGTAGGACCTTCCGGTAGAAAAATAGAATCTGCTCTGTCAATGGAATTCACACAAAGGTCTTTAAAGCGAGATCCTAAACCCAAGGTCGGCAACCCAAAATGTTGAAAGAACCCTATTGGACCAAAAATTAAAAATAAAAATGTAAATCCTTATATAAGTGTTATAATGAAGGCAACACCTGATGTAAGTGTCTGTATTAGCTATATTAGCCTACTATCAAACGCTGACGCAAATCTTCGTTGACAGAAATGCTTTATTTTAATTTTTATTCTACACATTTTTGCAAGGCTGGAAATCATTAGTAAAACCGAAGCTTCCCACAGGATGAGATAACTTCTAGAAATTACTGATTCAGAATGGCCAAAGGTATAGATATGTGTGTCCTAGTTAAAGGCCTACTGAAATGAGATTTTCTTATTTAAACAGGGATAGCAGGTCCTTTCTATGTGTCATACTTGATCATTTCGCGATATTGCCATATTTTTGCTGAAAGGATTTAGTAGAGAACATCCACAATAAAGTTCGCAACTTTTGGTGCTGATAAAAAAGCCTTGTCTTTACCGGAAGTCGCAGACGATGACGTCACCCGTTGAGGGCTCCTCACATCCTCACATTGTTTTTAATGGGAGCCTCCAGCAGCAAGAGCTATTCAGACCGAGAAAACGCCAATTTCCCCATTAATTTTAAAAAGGGTGAAAAATTTGTGGATGATGATATTGATAGCGAAGGAGTAGAAAAAAAAAATATATATATAAAGTAAAAAAAAAAAAAAAGGCGATTGCATTGGGACGGATTCAGATGTTTTTAGACACATTTACTAGGATAATTCTGGGAAATCTCTTGTCTTTCTATTGTGTTTCTAGTGTTTTAGTGAGATTATATAGTACCTGATAATCGGAGGTGTGTGTCCACGGGTGTCTTGACGCCAGTCTCTGAGGGAATTAGTCACGGCAGCAGCAGCAGCACGACAAAAGTTCCGCTGATCTCCGGTAAGAGGCTACTTTTTACCACAATTTTCTCACCGAAACCTGGCGGTTGACAAGTGGTCGGGATCCATGTTCGCTTGACCGCTCTGATCCATAGGAAAGCTTCACCTTCGTGAATTTTAAACAAGGAATCACCGTGTGTTTGTGTGGCTAAAGGCTAAAGCTTCCCAACTCCATCTTTCTACTTTGACTTCTCCATTATTAATTGAACAAATTCCAAAAGTTTCAGCAACACAGATGTCCAGAATACTGTGTAATTGCGCGATGAAAAGAGACGACTTTTTGCCGCAAAGATCCATCCATCCATTTTCTACTGCTTATTCGCTTTTGGGGTCACGGGGGGCGCTGGTGCCTATCTCAGCTACAATCGGGCGGAAAATAGTGCTGCGCTAATATTTCCTGACAGTCCGTGACAACCCGCGCACACGTCATCATTCCGCGACGTTTTCAACAAAAAACTCAGCGGGAAATATAAAATTACAATTTAGTAAACTAAATCGGCCGTATTGGCATTTGTTGCAATGTTAATATTTCATCATTGATATATTAACTATCAGACTGCGTGGTTGGTAGTAGTGGGTTTCAGTAGGCCTATAAAGGAAACGGCAGGCTGTCTTCTTCTCATGGATTTAATACAATCTTTGCGAGCTGGTTAAACGTTTGCTGTGGTCTGGAACAACATGGCACACAAACAACTATCAGACAAGCAGCCAATATTACATACAGATAATGTGTCATGAGACGAGGCAAATATAAATTAAATACACAGAGGACATTAAGGAAATTAAGAGAGCTCAAATATACCTACAAACGAGGCATAATGATGCAATATGTACATACAGCTAGCCTAAATAGTATGTTAGCACCGATTAGCTTGCTGTCATGCACTGACCAAATAAGCCTGATTACCACTCCAACAAGTCAATAATACCAACAAAGCTCACCTTAGTGCATTTATGCACAGAATACAACAGTTTGGTGCACAAATTGAGACAAAGAAGAAGTGTCATAAAACATGTCTCTGTGGCAGCTTCGGAGAAAGTTGTACATGTAAACAAACTACGATGGGTTCAAGGATTGCTGAAATTAGTAGGAAAAAACAGCGCTCCACTGAATATTCTCATGAGTGAAGCATGTTTAATATAAACAGTGGGATTTCTAACAATTAGGAAAGTTTGTGTCACGTTTGTTATCCTACAGAAAATATATTTAAAAAAATTGTATTATATTTTAAACAAATATATATTCTATTTTCACACATCTCTGAAAGAGGTCCTGGGAGCCACTAGGGCATGGCTAAAGAGCGGCGGGTTGCTGACCCCCTTCCTAAACCAACCACACAGGGCTACTTATTTTAGCCAATGTTGCATATTGTCTGTTATTTTCTACCCTTACATAAACAAATAATAAATGGGTTGTACTTGTGTAGTGCTTTTCTACCTTCAAGGTACTCAAAGCGCTTTGACACTACTTCCACATTTACCCATTCACACACTGATGGAGGGAGCTGCCATGCAAGGCACTAACCAGCACCCATCAGGAGCAAGGGTGAAGTGTCTTGCTCAGGACACAACGGACGTGACGAAGGTTGGTACTAGGTGGGGATTGAACCAGGGACCCTCAGGTTGCGCACGGCCACTCTCCTACTGCGCCACGCCGTCCCAATAATTGTTCCTATCCTCATTACCTACATTATTAACTGCATCTTACTAGCAGTTTTTAAATATTTCGAACTAAGGCTGCAACTAATGATTATTTCGATACTGGATTAATCCACGACTATTTTAACGATGAGTTGACTAGTCTGGTAACAAAGCGAACACACATAAGCTAATGCGGCTTAAGTTATTTTAAGCATTGTGCTTACTAACAAATGTGACTAATTCATTCATAAACATTTATTTATACTGTAATTGTGTTGCTCATCCAGGTGTTGCGAAATTAAAATGATTTAAAAAAAGGATAGGTAAAATGCGAAAAAAAACAAAAACAAAAAACAATTAATCTTGTTTATGTATTAAAAAACATTTAAAATAGCAGCATTGAAAAACAAAAAACACTAAATCTAACTTCCTCTGAAAGAAAAGCATTTTGTGATAATGTGTTTAAAAAGCTGCACACTGGTTTATTATTGATTTAGCACTCTAATAGATTCAATGTGTGGAATTACATCTTTGATTAATTCTTAAAATGTTGGCTATTTATCAGATTTAATTTTTAATCTTATGATACCTCCACATTAGTGCCTGTATGTCTCTCTCTCTCTCTCTCTCTCTGTGTGTGTATTTCTACCCTTCTTGAGACATCAACAAGGAAAAGTACCTTCCATATGAAGACCGGTGAACAAGTTAGGATATAAATCCAGGTTCCAATACGGAAAACTATGGCATCTAATAGAGCAGTGGTTCTCAAATGGGGGTACGCGTACCCCTGAGGGTACTTGAAGGTATGCCAAGGGGTATGTGATATTTTTTTTAAATATTCTAAAAATAGCAACAATTCAAAAATCCTTTATAAATATATTTATTGAATAATACTTCAACAAAATATGAATGTAAGTACATAAACTGCAAAAAGAAATGCAACAATGCAATATTCAGTGTTGACAGCTAGATTTTTTTGTGGACATGTTCCATAAATATTGATGTTAAATATTTATTTTTTGTGAAGAAATGTTTAGATGGATATCTATTACAATCCCCAAAGAGGCGACTTTAAGTTGATGATTACTTCTATGTGTAGAAATATTTATATATAATTGAATCACTTGTTTATTTTTCAACGAGTGTTTCTTTTTATTTTTATTTTTCCAAATAGTACAAAAAAGACCACAACAAATGAGCAATATTTTGCACTGTTATACAATTTAATAAATCAGAAACTGATGACATAGTGCTGCATTTTATTTCTTTATCTCTTTTTTCAACCAAAAATGCTTTTCTCTGATTAGGGGTTTACTTGAATTAAAACATGTTCACTGAAAAAAGGTTGAGAACCACTGCAATAGTGAATGTCTCATTTGCACCCCTGGTGGTGAAATCCATCAAAATTAGTGTGGTCCCAAAAAGGAGGGATTGTTCAAATTGACTGTGTATCGCTTTTTAAAGTGCTCCCCCTCTGGTCAACACATTTAATAACAAGTGTGTGTAAGAAATTGAAACGCGCCCCATTTGTCCAAAATGTATTAAAAAATAAATAAATATGTCTATAGAGACATACTGTAATAACTTGAAGTAAATAATAAAAATTCAAAACCAATTACAAAAAAAAAAGATCAACTATAAGCTTACCTTTTTTATATTTGGATAGTATTTATATATTATTAATATTGTAAATACAAATCGTTATATACGACATTGCAAACTGATGCTGCTTTAAAACGTACTTGAATTGATGTAGCCAAAGTTGTGCTGGCTTACTCTGGCTGAAATGACATTCAAATACAGTTTTTACACAACTTAGTCTCACACCCGTTAGCTAGCTCGCGAGGCCCAAGACAAGCTCACACTCTTACCGAGGCTGAGACCACATCCTCTTTCCGGATGTCCGACATCACGTCGCCGCTTTAAATGCTCCGGTAGCACAGATAAAAACAAAACGTCTGCTTTGCAAAACGAGCAAGGCAGTCATGTTTTTAACAAAAAAACAAGAGGTTAAGTTCTCACACTTTACATGAGAGTGGCGGCGCGTGATGACGTCACGACAATTGTCGACAACATTTTTTATTGTCGACTTTGCAGTTCCTCTTCATTACCAATTCCGTGTCTTTGTCCGTGTTGTGCTTACATTTAAGTTCAAGTGAACCGGATCGCACCAGAGTTCACGCGGACTGAGTCTCTTACCATGAATTGATTTACGGGGACCCCTACTTAAACAAGTTGAAAAACTTATTCGGGTGTTACCATGTAGTGGTCAATTGTACGGAATATGTACTGAACTGTGCAATCGACTAAAAGTGTCAATCAATCAAACTCTGTCAACAGGGTCTGGACGATGGCGTTCACAGTTGACCCGAATGCACTGCATGCAGAGTTTGTGTTTACCAAGGACTACAAGCTATCACCTCAGCCAGTACAATATAAGAGAAGACCTACAGTGGGGCAAAAAAGTATTTAGTCAGCCACCGATTGTGCAAGTTGTCCCACTTAAAATTATGACAGCGGTCTGTAATTTTCATCATAGGTACACTTCAACTGTGAGAGACAGAATGTGAAAAAAATATCCAGGAATTCATATTGTAGGAATTTTAAAGAATTTATTTGTAAATTATGGTGGAAAATAAGTATTTGGTCAACCATTCAAAGCTCTCACTGATGGAAGGAGGTTTTGGCTCAAAATTTCACGATACATGGCCCCATTCATTCTTTCCTTAACATGGATCAATCGTCCTGTCGCTTTAGCAGAAAAACAGCCCCAAAGCATGATGTTTCCACCCCCATGCTTCACAGTAGGTTTGGTGTTCTTGGGATGCAACTCAGTATTCTTCTTCCTCCAAACATGACGAGTTGAGTTTATACCAAAATGGATACATGGATGATACAGCAGAGGATTGGGAGAATGTCATGTGGTCGGTGGAAACTAAAATAGTACTTTTTGGTATAAACTCAACTCGTCGTGTTTGGAGGAAGAAGAATACTGAGTTGCATACCAAGAACACCATACCTACTGTGAAGCATGGGGGTGGAAACATCATGGTTTGTGGCTGTTTTTCTGCTAAGAGGACAGGACGATTGATCCGTGTTAAGGAAAGAATGAATGGGGCCATGTATCGTGAGATTTTGAGCCAAAACCTCCTTCCATCATTAAGAGCTTTGGTTAACCAAATACTTATTTTCCACCATAATTTCCAAATAAATTGTTTAAAATTCCTACAATGTGAATTCCTGGATTTTTTTTTCACATTCTGTCTCTCCCAGTTGAAGTGTACCTATGATGAAAATTACAGACCCCTGTCATCATTTTAAGTGGGAGAACTTGCACAATCGGTGGCTGACTAAATACTTTTTTGCCCCACTGTACATAGAAACATCTGTGTGTGTTGCAGATGGCCGCTCACAATGTCGCCTGTACTCGGCTGCTGGAAATGAAGCCATAAAAGTTTGAGTGCATAGGCATAATTCACGGATGAACATGTATCGATAAGGCGGTGCTTTATGAAAACAAAGTGCTCCTCCACTCCTAAAACCACTTAATCAAATGCAGGGCCTGGCTTGATTAAATAAGATACGCCACACTCTGCATAAAACCGCTAATCGATAGCAAAAAGTGCCACACAAATATTAGAATAATTGATCAGAGATGATTCAGCAGCAGAGCGGTCGAGAAGGCGTGTAGGATATTAGCGGGCAATAACAGCCTCGGTGAAGGTCAGTGGATACTACGGTAATGACTAATGCCCTTTCTCTGACTCCTACTGGCCAGACTTTATTTTGGCTAGTTACAGGAAATTACATTCGGTATTTTCCATCATCTTCTACTCACGCCACGCGCTTCCGCTTTATGGCGATGACCAATCAGGGTGTAATAAAAACAAGCTGTAACTGGCCAAGCCTGTAATGAAAAGTATGCACGCAACTGACACCAAACCGACGGTTATTAAAGTAAGAGTTAGAGGCGCATCGCAGCACTGATACAGCGCCACGCCATACTTTCATTTTGTCATCTGTTATTGCCTTCCTCCACGGCAATACTTGTGGTCAGAAATAGGCGCACGGTGTTTGTTTTGTCTACACACTGACCAGGAAACCAAAATGGGAATAGCTTTTAAATATCATTCTATTTTACAGTGGTTCTCAACCTTTTTTCAGTGAAGTGAAGTGAATTATATAGCACTTTTCTCTAGTGATTCAAAGCGCTTTACATAGTGAAACCCAATACATAAGTAACATATTTTAAACCAGTGTGGGTGGCACTGGGAACATGTGGGTAAAGTGTCTTGCCCAAGGACACAACGGCAGTGACTAGGATAGCGGAAGCGGGGATGGAATCTGCAACCCTCAAGTTGCTGGCACGGCCACTCTACCAACCGAGCTATACCGTCCCCAGTGATGTACTCCCTGTGAAAATGTTTTTAATTCAAGTACCCCCTAATCAGAGCAAAGCATTTTTGGTTAAAAAAGAGAGATCAAGAAGTAAAATACAGCACTATGTCATCAGTTTCTGATTTATTAAATTGTATAACAGAGCAAAATATTGCTCATTTGTAGTGGTCTTTCTTGATCTATTTGGAAAAAGAGATAAAAAAATAACTAAAGACGTGTTGAAAAATAAACAAGTGATTCAACTTAAAGTGCCCTCTGGGGATTGTAGTAGAGATCCATCTGGATTCATGAACTTAATTCTGAACATTTCGTCACAAAAAATGAAATCTTTAACATCAGTATTTATGGAACATGTCCACAAAAAATCTAGCTGTCAACACTGAATATTGCATTGTTGCATTTCTTTTCACAGTTTATGAACTTACATTCACATTTTATTGAAATATTATTCAATAAATATATTTATAAAGGATTTTTGAATTGTTGCTATTTTTAGAATATTAAAAAAAAATCTCACGTACCCCTTGGCATACCTTCAAGTACCCCCAGGGGTACGCGTACCCCCATTTGAGAACCACTACTCTATTATATTCTCATGTTCACTGCACTTTCCCCGCACCAAGAAAAAAAAAATTCTGTACTTTTTAGGCCTCACGCAGGCTTAAGCACCGCTTCCAGGGAACAAGCCACACCTGAGTGAACATGGTGTCGGTCCTGTCGAGTCATTCACCGAGGGTAAGGCGGTCCATCACTGCTTGAACTCTGTCATAAATGAATGCTCGGCTCCAGCTGTATGAATGTAGCCGCAGCTGGTCCAGGCCACCCTGCTGCTGACTTAGACTCGGTTAAGAAACAAAAAAAAAAAAAAAAAAAATGGAACTTCTGAGGTTAAACAACCGAAGATTGGTTAGGATTTAGAATCACATTTTCCAAAAGAGTATTAACAATACCAGCAAGTAGCATTTTACCATGATGTCCGCAGTGAGTAATAATCAGTAATGATGTCAAAGGGAAAGCTATCATTGTGACACTTTTTTTTTTTTTAATGTACAGTATGTGCTGCCGTATGCTTAAAATGATCAAAATATGCAAATATTACATATTATTATGAATATGTCTGTTAATACATTATATACAAACTTACATGTTCATAAAAAATTGATGGAGGTGTTTGGATGCGAGATTTTTGTAGGTGGAATATAGCGACTCCCTTAGGCTCCATTGTCGGCAGACTTTTGATCGCATTTATTTACAAGTTATTTGGATCACCAAATTTGGTGATTGAGCAAAAATCGCTAATGCTGATCAGTAGCATGAATATGGCATATCTAATGTAAATCAGCATCCAGTTAGCGCATTTCAAAAGTGGAGTATTTGTGTACTTTTGAGCGCTTTCTATCAGGCATGCTTACTTTGTTGGAATTGAAAATTGCAACATTACTTAACATTAATGTTAAAGTATCAATGATTGTCACACACACACACACACACTAGGTGTGGTGAAATGTGTCCTCTGCATTTGAACCATCCCCTTGTTCACCTCCTGGGAGGTGAGGGGAGCAGTGGGCAGCAGCGGTGGCTCCGCTCGGGAATCATTTCTGGTGATTCAACCCCCAATTCCAACCCTTAATGCTGAGTGCCAAGCAGGGAGGTAACGGGTCCCATTTTTATAGTCTTTGGTATGACTCGGCCGGGGTTTGAACTCACAATCTACCAATCTCAGGGCGGACACTCTAACCACAAGGCCACTGAGTAGGCTGTCAGAAGGCAGTCAGGATAAGTTCTCTCCAAGTATTTAAGCCAGCTGGGTAGCGCCATCCTGCGCAACAAAGATATCGAAATATGCTACCATTGGATATTACATTAACGGAATTTTGTAAGTACCTATAAAAAAAATACTTAATTTAGTACCTATCCCTACTGCTAAAAACAGTAGATAATGAAACGTAAAAAAAAAAAAAAAACACTCTTTAACCCTTAATATTTGCTCATTTGAGGTCTTATGAGGTATGTTTTACATGCATGACAGCAGTGGATCAAACTCCTTTAAAGGGGAACATTATCACCAGATCTATGTAAGCGTCAATATATACCTTGATGGTGCAGAAAAAAGACCATATATTTTTTTAACCGATTTCCAAACTCTAAATGGGTGAATTTTGGCGAATTAAACGCTTTTCTGTTTATTGCTCTGGTGGCGATGACGTCAGAACGTGATGTCACCAAGTTAATACTGCCGCCATTTTCATTTTCTACACATTACACGCACGGGTCTCAGCTCTGTTATTTTCCATTTTTTCGACTATTTTTGGAACCTTGGAGACATCATGCCTCGTCGGTGTGTTGTCGGAGGGTGTAACAACACTAACAGGGAGGGATTCAAGTTGCACCGAAGATGCGAAAGTATCTGCCGCCAGACCCCCATTGAATGTGCCATAGTGTCTCTACGTTTGACCGGCGATGACAGACATGGCACAGAGATGTATGAATAACCTGCAGATGCATTTGCAATGAAAAAGTCAACAAAATCACAAAGGTGAGTTTTGTTGATGTTGACTTATGTGCTAATCAGACATATTTGGTCGCTGCGTGACTGCCAGCTAATCGATGCTAACATGATATTTACCGGCAGTGCTAAAGCAGACATGGCACAGAGATGTATGGATAACCTGCAGATGCATTTGCAACTATGTTACGTTGCCTTCCAACCACACTTAATGTGAAAAAAACACTTACCAATCGACGGATTTAAGTTGCTCCACTATCACAAAATGCGAAAGTCCTGATCGTTTGGTCCGCACATTTTACCGGCGATGCTAGCGCAGCTAATCGGCCATACTATGGCTATGAATAGCGTCAATAGCTATTCGCTCAATAGCTTCAGTTTCTTCTTCAATACTTTCATACTCCAACCATCTGTTCCAATACATGCGTAATCTGTTGAATCGCTTAAGCCGCTGAAATCCGAGTCTGAATCCGAGCTAATGTCACTATATCTTGCTGTGGTATTCCCATTGTTTGTTTACATTTGCAGCACTGTGTGACGTCACAGGGAAATGGATAGTGGTTTCAAAAATCACGAAAATAATGCACTTTAAAGCTTTATTTAGGGATATTCCGGGACCGGTAAAATTTTGAAAAAAAATTCCAAAAAATACAACAAGCCACTGGGAACTGTTTTTTATTGTTTTTAACTCTTTTGAAATTGTGATAATGTTCCCCTTTAAGAGGATGTATCTCCTCTCATAATTCTGATCAAACTAAACAATGTACAGATAAAAGACAGCCACCCTCAACTACGTAACAACAGTATAATACTGGATGACTATAAGCAGAGAAGATTCCACTAGACATCAAAAAGCCTGAGTGGGTGAAACCCTCCAAAACACTGTCATGTCCTGGCCCAAACCCTGTTAGTCAGACTCACATTGGGCAATCACAGAGAGAGGTTATGCTATCAGGAATGTGACATCCTGGGTCTTCTCAAAATGGACGTACATTGGGTATGACCGGGTCGTGTTCTACAGTGCTGACGTGTGATGGCTTTTGGACTGCAAACCGAGGGAGGTCTCTCTCTCTCTCTTTCTCGCCATGTGTACCATTGCCAGAGGCCACCCATGAGTCGGACCACGCTGAGCCAAAAGAGGCCACTTCCACCTCCTGATGTGCCCCCTCTCCTTGCATTGAGGCCGCATTCAAAGGGAGTTATTGAATTTGAATTTGATGGCGATTCTAGAAGATGGGCCCTGTAATGGTGGCTCGTTGTAATCCAGTTTGGCATCCGTCAATCCATCATAAAGTAGTTGGCCCGTGCTGTACTCTTGCTGAAGAAAAGTAGTACCGAGGACAGCAGCAGTACTAAGACATTTAGGCGCGGGTGAAGCTGTCCAGGGTACTGAAAGTCCATATTACCTATGCAATGGACGGAGCTGAAAAACACAGTTTCCATTTTACCCTTCGATTAAACATACATTATGATCACATATTTACTAAATCTGAATAGACTCCACTCCCCAATTTTACACTAGTTACGTCATGCTGTTGAATAAATAAACACCAACATTGGATCCGCTTGAACTGAACTCTCGCGGCTGTGTTGGAGCCACTATGGATTAAACTTTCACAGTATCATGTTAGACCCGCTCGACATCCATTGCTTTCGGTCCCCTAGAGGGGGGGGGGTTGCCCACATCTGAGGTCCTCTCCAAGGTTTCACATAGTCAGCATTGTCACTGGCGTCCCACTGGATGTGAATTCTCCCTGCCCACTGGGTGTGAGTTTTCCTTGCCCTTTTGTGGGTTCTTCCGAGGATGTTGTAGTCGTAATGATTTGTGCAGTCCTTTGAGACATTTGTGATTTGGGGCTATATAAATAAACATTGATTGATTGATTGATACACTTTTACACCCAACTCAAGAAGTAGTGTCCCTAAGTAAGGTGAATTACCACACCACACCTACAAAGTTGACGTGGCATCTGTAAAGCTGAAATTTACAGTCGAGTTTAAAGAGAAAGTGCCGCTGTAAGCAAAACCTGCGAATCACTTCCACATGGAGGAAAAAAAGCAAATGAGAAAAGGCTGTTGAAACAACAGAGGGCGTAAAACAGTTTTATTTCATACTGAAATACGTCCAAGATTTTCTGATCGTGGCAATTCAAACAAATTCGATCAGTCCCAAAAATTATGCGGTGCCTCGCATAATTTGATGTTGAATGGATGCAACTTTTCCGCACATTTTACCAATCAGCGTCATTTTAACCAATCAAATCTGGCTGTGCGCACCAGCAGTCTACTCAGACAAAACTGAAACAACAATGTGTCTTTTTAAATATATTTCTTGCTTGCTCTCAACCAAGGCGGATGCTTCTCTTCCCGCTCCCTTATTTTCCCCTGCTTGCTTCCTGTTTTTGTTTAATCTTGTCCGAACTTTCTGGGAGCCTCTCGCCGCATTGTTCTCCAAAGTTCAATTGACAGGATCTTTTTTTTTTGACTAGACCAGTGGTTCTTAACCTGGGTTCGATCGAACCCTAGGGGTTCGCAATGACGGCCTCAGGGGTTCGGCGGAGCCTCCGCCATAAAGGTAAAGACACATCCGACTTATCGTGTAAATAAAAACTTCTCCCTCTCAGCGTATTATGGATACCCCCGAACAATATTCCCTCTAATTTTCCATCAGTAAAGAAGGGTTCGGTGAATGCGCATATAAAACTGGTGGGGTTCGGTACCTCCAACAAGGTTAAGAACCACTGGACTAGACGTTTGGGTTCAGGGGGACTTTAGCTGCTGGACTCATGATGGACGTGTGGGAGAGGTGGAGGGTCGTGTGCTTACCAATTCTTTCTGTCGATGATATCAAAGTATTCTACCTATTCGGCAGTATGATAACAGGGCATCTGCTGATTATATTGAGTGTTGCCCTGGTAAATCAACAAATTTGGAGGACGAGGGCACCCAGAAGCTGCCCGTCATGACTGATGTAATGGGCAGGGCTGTAGGCACTGTACCAATTCCTGAACTAAATTGCAAATTGGATAACATCTCGGTAAAGCTTTCTGCTCTGCAAGGCAACAATATTATTAATTTTAAAGACCAGGAACAAACAAAAAGAGTAAACAGGTATTGGAATGTATCTGCTCGTTCGAACCCAAACATCCTAATCTGCATTTCAGCCCCCCGCACAAGCCTCGCACAAGACAGCTGCTGGAAACTCCAACAGGAAATCGCTGCAGTGAGCCACTCTGAAATTGCTCCCCCCTTCCTTCAAGGACACCTGCCGATTGTTGAATTTGTTTTGGGACAAAATCACGGTGGTCTCCATAGCAACCTGCCGTGTTATTGTGACGACACTGCGGAATGAGGGACCAAGATGGTGATGCCAGACAAAGCGATGCCCCTGGTTTATGGATAAACACGCATCCACATAAACTACCATGCCCTCCATCTCACGCATTTGCCACTTCAACCCCCCCTGGTGTGACACGCTGACCACAGAGCTGCGCCGCTTTGGGCTGCGCTGCAACGGTCTTGTATTAGACATAATATATACTGTAAGAGGATGGGCCAAACACTAAATGTACCCCCAAATTTCCTAAAGTCAAATACAAATAAGGCTACAAGAGATATCCCACACTTCTCTTTTGTAAAGTAAATCCATACAGCAGATATGGGCATCTAATTTGCTCAAGTGGCCAATTAAAAAAAAGATCTAATTCATAACATATTGTACTATATTACTTAAATGCAGTCATTCTCAAGGTGTGGAAGCCAACATGTATCAGCCTTCAATTGAAGTCATTACAATAAGACTACGGTAGGCTGTAGTTAACACCAAAAAAAACATTTTTTAAAACGCAACACGCAAGGGAAGTGAATTTTCTCGACTTTCTTTGGTTACGTGCCACCTTTCCCAGGCAGAACACATGTAAACAAAGACGAACATTGGCTGAGAACGCTGCGGGTAACAATGAAAAATACAAAAAAAATATTTATTTTAGTACAATGTTTATTAAGCATTTATCTGCAATATTTTTATTTGACTCATTAGTTAAGTACAGTGTTTTATTTTCCGATATTCAATCACAGTGTGACTGTTCAAACGGTGTTTAATGTTACAGTGGCCAAACATGTTTAATATACATAATAAATAAAACCTCTGCCTTGTTTTTAATCAATACTTAGGCCTACTACGCAACTGTATTTTAATGCTGGTCATTATGATGGTACTTGAAAAGCCAAGTGTTTTCTGAGGTGTTACCTGGAGAAAAATGTTTGCGACCTACTGCTTTAATGAAATGCAAAAATATAAAAATATATATAAAAAATATATTAATCTTGTGTCACCAAGCAGAATACAACTGTAAATCCTGCCCATAGTCTCTTCCTCTCTGGAAATGCATGAAATCGCGCATGAGAGCTGTGCGTGCACACGCATAGGTTGTTGACAGTCTGAAGTTGCATCGAAGGATCCCCTAGTTCGTATTTTGTTGCAGAGTGTCGGTAACACACGTACCCACGTAAAAGAATACACACAACATTTCGGAAAATGGAACATTAGACTATCCGTCTAGAAGTAAAACAGCCACTTGCGCTTCCAAAGTTAGTCCAAGACTGGCCCGAAATGCCATCCGTCTTGAATATGCCGGACCAATATTTATTTCAGTTTTGGATCTTCTTTGTTTTTTTTTACATGTATGGCGCTTTTTTTTTTTTTTTAGCAGTATATGCTGTAAAGGCAAGCGTGGGTGTTGGGATCTTTGTTCGGCGGCCTTGCTTTCCTGTCAACAAGTTTGCACCGTGCACGCGCTTCACTATATATTGTGTCAGGCAATGAAAAGGCTCCTTTCTTTCTCTAAATCCTGTGATTGGATCATCCACATGCACATTCACTGTACAAACATACATAAAACACACACAGTACATATACATTCACTGTACAAACATACATATACTGTACACATACTGTACATTTGCAAGCACATATGCATACATACACCCATGCAACATAATTTTACGTTGTTGTCCTAGGGGAAACTAGGTAACACATGGGACATTGACAAAGCTAAACCTGCGGTTACTAAAACAATCTACAAGGTTAATAGTTTGCTTCTCTTTCTTCCCCTACATGTATTAGCTTTACTTTGTATTTCAAGATATCATTACATTGATGTATTGTTGCATTTGAAATAATTGTATTGTTGATAATAGAGTTATTATTGTTGGTATTCATTATCAATAGCGCTATTTCTATTGGTATTTGTATCGCTCCATTTTTAGTGTAATAATGTTCATTGTCATTTCTGTGTTATTAATATTTATTTCACTAACTGCTTTTTTGCAATCACTTATACCATCATATTTGTACATATCCTATTCGCTGATGCCGTTCTGTTGTTATTGTCTCTTTGTCTTATCCCTCTCTTGTCCCCACAATTTCCCCCTCTGTCTTCCTTTTTTTTTTTTTTTTTTATCCCCTTCTGGTACGGCCTGGCTGCACCAAATAATAATAAAAATCCATTTAATACAGTCAAATACAAATAAGGCAACAAGAGAAGTATCTACATCAACAATATAATTTGTCTGAGTAGCTGGACAGAACAAAACAAACAAAAAAAGGATCTGGAAGGGTTGACCGCCACAAAGACAAATGATTTTGTCTTTCGGGATTTTATTTACTAAAATATTTCATTATAAAACACAGACAGCATGCATACGTACGATTTTTCAAAAATGTTACTCTTACAATATGCTGTCCAATACTAATTTGATTTTAGTTAAAGAATATAACTTAGTTTATCCCAGCTTTGAAAAACACCTTAAACATTCTGCATTTGATTAAATCAACTTTTTGCGTAAAGACTTTTGTTCACACTATTTTTCATGCAATGCGATACCATTGAATATTGCTATCCTTATGGCTGTTTTATACTTGCAGCACAAGCAACTTTATGGCTGTAGAGTGATCATAAAGTTGTTCACCATTAAAAAAAGTAACTCCATGCCATGTGGTGACCCAAACTTTAATGGCTGCATATTCTGACTGTACCCTTAACATTGCACATAAGCAGGACGCATCTCAACTTGGTTTCAAAGTAATTCAGGGAAACAAGGCGGTTTTCTCTCCCTGAAGGCATCTTGACTTTCTTTGGCTGAGGACGTTCCACCTTTTATAAAACAGGCAGTTTGTAAGATCTCTTTAAGAAATTGATCTCCTTCAATACTGAAGTTTGGGGTTAGAATAGAGGTGATGTTGAATATTAGTTCCAAGTCCCCTCCAAAATGTCACAAATCAGCCGGCTGGGCTTTTGCAAACCGACTAATAAATAGTTTTCAAAAACCCGGAGTGTATGACTCATACCTCTCGTGTTTACAATTAATCAAGAGGTTTGACTCCAGCCGGGGGAAAAAAAAAATGTTTTGTTTGTTTATTTAATCTAATAAAAACAGAAAACGTCACATCAACTCTGTGATTCGTGAAATCAAAAATGTCAAGACATCTCATATTTCTGTCTGCTGAATTAATGCCGCCGAGCCACATTACTGCAGCACTTACCCGTAACCTCGGGAGACATCATGGAGGGCAATTGGGAAAAAAACAACAACAACAAAAAAACAATCTAGAACACAAAGACACAGGTGAACGCATCGAACTCACCCTCGGTCTCTTGGCCTTAGCTCTTCAGAGGTGTCATGGCTGTGGAAGAAATGAAAACAAATGTGAACACCTGAGGTTAATATCATATAACACGGGCATTCTGTTGTGTGGTGGACCTAAATATTGACACAAGCTTTGGAACCGTGCTCGTGGGCCCCCCCCCTCCACCTTGCTCTTGTTGCTCCACCCGTCGCCGTGCACTAACCTTGCCATGGCTAACAGGAAGCAGAGGGCACATCGCTTTATTTAATTAGTCACAGCAGTCGAGTGCTCATGCGGAACCAAACTGGAGAGGCAGATTGGGCTAGTGAGATGGATAGGCGCGCTCCCACCAGAGGCCTTCCGCTGTGCGGTCACAATGAGAGTAGATTACACGACAGGAAGGCGTGGCGTGAATGTAGATGGCGCCTCTCATTCCTACCAGTGAACCGCCCGATTACTAAGGCTTTTTTAATCTGTTTTGATGCTAAGGTACCTGACAAACAAATAGTCCAGCCTTCACATCATATCTTACCAATATAAATGACACTTGGATATACTTTACTAATAAAGTTCTGAATTTAAAAAAGGTATTATAGTCGATTAAAAAAAAAACATAATTTTTTTTCATGCCAGCCATGACGGTATTGTTAGTAATATGTTAGTCAACGCACACGCACGGAGGACTTACAAGCATATACTACTACTACTACTACTAATAATAATAATGGATTAGATTTATATCACGCTTTTCTATTGTTGGATACTCAAAGCGCTCACAGAGAAGTGGGAACCCATCATTCATTCACACCTGGTGGTGGTAAGCTACATCTGTAGCCACAGCTGCCCTGGCGTAGACTGATGGAAGCGTGGCTGCCAGTTTGCGCCTACGGCCTCTCCGACCACCACCAATCATTCATTCATCATTGATTCACCAGTGTGAGTGGCACCGGGGGCAAGGGTGAAGCATCCTGCCCAAGGACACAACGGCAGCGAATTGGATGTCAATAGGTGGGAAGCAAACCTGCAACCCCTCCGGTTTCTGGCACGGCCGCTCTACCAACTACACCATGCCGCCCCAAAGTTGAGTTTGTACCAAAATGGATACATGGATGATACAGCAGAGGATTGGGGGAATGTCATGTGGTCAGATGAAACCAAGATAGAACTTTTTGGTATAAACTCAACTCGTCGTGTTTGGAGGAAGAATACTGAGTTGCATCCCAAGAACACCACACCTACTGTGAAGCATGGGGGTGGAAACATCATGCTTTGGGGCTGTTTTTCTGCTAAGAGGACAGGACGATTGATCCGTGTTAAGGAAAAAAATGAATGGGGCCATGTATCGTGAGATTTTGAGCCAAAACCTCCTTCCATCAGTGAGAGCTTTGAATGGTTGACCAAATACTTATTTTCCACCATAATTTACAAATAAATTCTTTAAAATTCCTACAATTTGAATTCCTGGATTTTTTTTCACATTCTGTCTCTCACCGTTGAAGTGTACCTATGATGAAAATTACAGACCTCTGTCATCATTTTAAGTGGGAGAACTTGCACAATCGGTGGCTGACTAAAATACTTTTTTGCCCCACTGTGTGTGTGTGTGTATGTATATATATATATATATATATATAAATCAGAACAATCCAAACTGTCTTTTCCTTAAACTGAACAAAAGTCATATGTCCACTGAAGTTTAAAAACTCTACACTCTGAGTCCAATTTATGTTTCCCCAACGATTTCACCATTTCTTCCCCTCGTGCACCAATTGACTAAAAGATCCCGCACTTGCCGCCTTTGTGGCGCAAGCGAGATGACGTCCTGTTACCGCTGGGAAAATGCATTTTTAGACCATATGATTTGCCTGTGCGCCTAGGAGACCCAATAACAATCAGTAGAAAATGGATTGATGGATGGGCGAAAAAGGACAGATTTAAAAAAAATTATAGTTTAAAAAAACAAAAACATCTTCTTTCGGATTTTAAAAATTCAAGTTAAAGTACCAATGATTGTCACACACACGAAGTGTGTTGAAATTATTCACTGCATTTTGGATGCTGGCTTGCCTTATCTGCCTCGGAGACCCAGTAACAAGCGGTAGAAAATGAATTGATGTATGGGCGAAAAGGGAAAGATTATTAAAAATAATAATAAAGTACATAAATATACTGTATGTATATATATATATATATATATATATATATTTTTTTTTTTTTTTTTACTTGGTATTACCCGCGGGCCGGATTTTGGATGCTGGCGCGCCTTACTGTATCTGCCTAGGGGACCCAATAAGACGCGGTAGAGAATGGATTTTAGGATGGGCGAAAATGGTCGGATTAAAAAAAAATTATAATCAAAAAATGAATAAATACAATTTTCAATCACTTTTTAGCCAGGACTACTCGCGGGCCTTATTTTGGACGCTGACGTGCCGTATCTGCCTAGGAAACTCAGTAAAAAGCGGTAGAAAATGGATGGATGGTTGGGTGAAAAAGAACAGATTTTAAAAAATGATGATAAAAAAAAAATAATAATACATACGGTAAATATTTGTACTTATTTATTTTTTCTTGGTACTACCCGCGGGCCCAATTTTTGACATTGTGTCTCAGTGGTCCCCAAACTACGGCCCGCAACTTTATGGCGGAGAATGAACGTATTTTGGCTTAAAAACTGACGGCAAAGGTTGAAGCTACAAACACTGAAGCACCATTCTGCTTGCAATGCTTTAAAACATAGCTCTCTGTCTAGCTAGTTAATGTACTATTAGCTTTGATTGATTGATTGACACTTTTATTAGTAGATTGCACAGTTCAGTACATATTCCGTACAATTGACCACTAAATGGTAACCCCGATTAAGTTTTTCAACTTGTTTAAATCGGGGTCCACGTTAATCAATTCATGGTAACATAACAAGGCTAGCATCTGTTCACAGTGTTTTAGTTACTTCTAAGACATAATCTTCACCTCCATTGCAACAAATGAACTACGTTTTTTCAAGTATCATCCCAGCAGGACGAAGAATAGATAAACATGCTTCATTTCACACTCTAGGGCAGGGGTCACCAACCTTTGGGTACTGATTAATGCGAAGGACTACCAGTTTGATACACACTTAAATAAATTGCCAGAAATAGCCAAGTTGCTCAATTTACCTTTAATAAATAAATCTATATTTATTTAAAAAAAAAATGGTTATTTCTGTCTGTCATTCCGTCATACATTTTTTTTTCCTTTTACGGAAGGTTTTTTGTACAGAATAAATGATGAAAAAAAATCACTTAATTGGACGGTTTAAAAGAGGAGAAAACACACAAAAAAATGAAAAATAAATGTTGAAACATAGTTTATCTTCAATTTCAACTCTTTAAAATTCAAAATTCAACCGAAAAAAATGAAAAGAAAAACTAGCTAATTCCAATCTTTTGGAAAAAATTCAAAAAATAATTAATGGAACATCATTAGTAATTTTTCCTGATTAATATTAATTTTAGAATTTTGATGACATGTTTTAAATAGGTTGAAATCCACTTTAAAATAAGATTTAAATTTGATTCTAAAGATTTTCTAGATTTGCCAGAATATTTATTTTGAATCATAATAAGTTTGAAGAAATATTTCACAAATATTCTTAGTCGAAAAAACAGAAGCTAAAATGAAGAATTAAATTAAAATGTATTTATTATTCTTTACAATAAAAGAAAAAATACTTGCACATTGATTTAAATTGTCAGGAAAGAAGAGGAAGGAATTTAAAAGGAAAAAAAGTATATGTGTTTAAAAATCCTAAAATCATTTTTAAGGTTGTATTTTTTTCTCTAAAATTGTATTTCTGAAAGTTATAAGGAGCAAAGTAAAAAAAATAAATGAATTTATTTAAACAAGTGAAGACCAAGTCTTTAAAATATTTTCCTGGATTTTTAAAAATTCTATTCGAGTTTTGTCTCTCTTAGAATTAAAAATGTCGAGCAAAGCAAGACCAGCTTCCTAGTAAATAAATCAAATTTAAGAAATAGAGGCAGCTCACTGGTAAGTGCTGCTATTTGAGCTATTTTTAGAACATGCCAGCGGGCTACTCATCCGGTCCTTACGGGCTACCTGGTGCCCGCGGGCACCGTGTTGGTGACCCCTGCTCTAGGGGGATACAATAGCTAACCGCTAACAGCAAGTTAGCACTCCTGAATGTAAACAAATGTGTCGGTCTAAGCAAACATCGACTGTAACGATATTAAGTACAAGAGCCATATCAAGTTGATACTGCAATGATTACATTGACACATTCCATATCACTAAATATTTTGTCTTTATACATTGTTTTATTGTTGTAAGCACCTAATTGCCTCAATGTGGCATAAATAAAGTCTATCTTAAATGACGTACATCATTACTACATGAATTCAAATAAATAGTGTAGTTGTTAGTAGTACATGGTATGGTATTGTTTGTATACAATAGTTCTAATCTAAAAGTTTGATTTTGTTTTTAATAAAATTGTGCGGTTTTGGGGGGCCAAGCACCAAATAGGGATGTATACCGTTAGGATTTTTTTTTCATACAATACCCTTATCGATACCGGTACTCTTATCGGTACTATATGCAATTGGTTTAAATGAAGATGTTAAAAAAAATGCATTTTTAATACAATTAGTTATTGGCACAAGAGGTTAACATCATATAAAATCTCACAGCAGGAAAGTATTTTATCAACACTGGCTTTTAAAATCTTTAACAAGTCAACTATGTTTGCAGTGCAATGTGCTTATATCATTTTTTTGAAAAGACTACATATTCATTACTATTACACTCAGCTGGAAATAATATTTAGGTAGGTAGAGCACAGACCTTTTAGATGGCACTGAATATCATATAATTTATATCAAATATATTATATAAATCAGTACAATCAATTAGCATGTTATGTGGGTGGGCATTTAAGCAATGTGTGTTTAGATGCGATGAGGTGGCCACTTGTCCAGGGTGTACCCCGCCTTCCGCCTGATTGTAGCTGAGACAGGCACCAGCGCCCCCCGTGACTCCAAAGGGAATAAGCGGTAGAAAATGGATGGATGGATGGGTGTTTAGATGCTACGGAAACGCTATGTGAGGGAGTGACATCAAATAGCGAATAGAGACCTGTCCGCGGATGCTATCTTGCTTCTGAGCAAATTATTAAATTACTTAAATTTTTCACATTTTTGAGTGGAATAATATTGACCTGTGGATTACTGGATCCCTAAACATTGGACATTGAGGTTGTTTTGTGTAGGAAATATAGTTTTGTTTCAAAAATTGTGTGGTGTTGCTTCCTTATTTGTGATTATTCCTAGCTGATTACCCATGTGCGAATATGGCAAAAAACAAGTAAATACATATATAAAATCATCCTATCTTCATTAAAATCACATTTTTTTACATTGTTTTACCCTGACGGTTTTATACCATCCGTACCAAACACCAAATATACTAGGAATAGTTCAACATTATATTAACATTCTATTGTCACAACATGGCTTGGACGTGGATTGTTTCTCCGACGCAGATGAGAATCAGCACGAGCGAGGCGTGGACGTGAGTACATGATATTTATTAAATAAACAAACAAACTACAAAAAGGCAAACCAAGGACGCGCTCTGTGGCGGATAATAATCTATACTAAACTTAAAACAAAACAGCACAATGGCATGACTATATACAAATAGACAAAAGATACTATCTATGGCATAAACAACAAAACTTACTCGGCCTGGACCAAAACGAACAGCAAAACATGAAGCGGATTATCGAGGTCGTGAAGGAGGTGCAGCATGGGTAGGGTGCGTGCGAGTGTGAAGATCCCAGAATGAAGACCAGAAAAAGAGTGACTTAAGTAGCTATGATAATTAGTGAAAACAGGTGTGAGGCTGAGAACAGGGACGTGACATGACAGGTGAAAACTAATGAGTTGGCATGGAGACGAAAACAAACCAGGAAGTGCCAAGACAGAACTCAAATGTCCAAAAAACTACACATAACCTGACCAAAACCAAAACATAAACTTACAGGCGTGAACAAAAAAGGAAATTAAATAAGAAAAAGCACAATAAAAATGTACCAATTCATTTGAATTGACATGTTTCCAAGTAGAAGAAAGATGCATCAGTTATTATTTCAACACTGGTGCTCCAACTTAAGTATTAGAAGCTGTTAAGTTATCATCAACTTAACATCCATCCATCCACCCATCTATCCATTTTTTACCACTTGTCTCTTTTGGGGACGCGGAGGGTGATGGAGCCTATCTCAGCTGCATTCGGGCGGAAGGCGTTGTTCACCCTGGACAAGTCGCCACCTCATCGCAGATCAATTTAACAATGAAGATGTTTAGTTGGTGGTTGTGTCCACAGTTGGCTGCAGTAGTAGCAGGTGTTTTCCACACACCTTTATGGCGAAAAGCAGCCATCATGTTTGGTAAAGAAACATTACACCTGACACGTAGAAGTCATTTGGGAAATGTTCGGTTCTGTATTTTGGAGTGAGTTTGGTAGATTGAGGTGGCCGTGTGTCCCGGAGGCAAGCACAGAAATGGACCCAGGAGGGTGCACCGTGCTGGGCTTCTGTCTATAGAGAGTTGGCCCCTGGCTGGCACGGATCCATGGAGGTGAGTGTTTGTTAAATGCATGGTAAATATGTTTCCCCTTTTCCTCTCCATGACAGCATATCAGTCGCTTTATGACAATTTCCACGACTTTCAGCATTAAGATTCCGTTTTAAGTGAACAGAAGCCATGGGTACATTGACAAAATTGATTTAATCTGATCATCCTTCAGATAATGTTACTGTGTACATGGATCCTGCAGAAATGATCATATTATGATGTGTATTTCCATGTATTGCACCTTCAAACAGAATACTTTACTTTGACATGCGCAGAACATAACACAAACAGAAAGGTCTGTTATTGTTTGTGGTATACTGCCATCTTTCGGACGAGTTTGCTCACTGCAGGTGTCGAAGAAGCAGTCAACCGCCACTGTAAACAAACATGGCTTTGTGTATTTGTACTTATGTTATCACTGTATTCATTTATCATTTTTCCCTTCTGTTCACTACTTTTGTTTTACATCTCTTTTGGAAAAGTAGCTGTTCTGTGCCATTTATGTTGCGATATGTTTAAGCTATAAATGATAAATAGGTTGTACTTGTATAGCGCTTTTCTACCTTCAAGGTACTCAAAGCGCTTTGACACTACTTTCACATTTACCCATTAACACACATTTACACACCGATGGAGGGAGCTGCCATGCAAGGCGCTAACCAGGGAACCTCGGGTTGCACACGGCCACTCTTCCACTGCGCCACGCCGTCCCTAAAAGGTTGCCGCACGTCTTCATGTTGCAACATTCTGTGTATGTGTTTGAGGCTAGCTAGCACTTGGAGTAGCTGTAATGTCGTGAATAAAACAGCACGTTAAGACGACGACAGGATCCCTTCTTTTATTGCTACATCGACACATGACACTCCAGAACATACTTTAGTTTTTGCTAGTCTCCTTTTAAAGCAACAAACTCAACAGTAAATAATGTTACCGCCGTACAAGTTGAATTGGGGGAGACCGCAGCAAGACAATCGCTTCATTCCGAGACTAATAAATATAGTCCCCACTCCACCACCAAAGTATGGCTGACATCAAAGACACGCGCAGTGAGGATAATTCCAACCCGAATTTTGGAAGATGTGTTTTCATGCGCTACAATCTGAATGACTTTTGGCGTAAATCACCAGCCTTTTTCGGAATTAAATTTTGATCAGAACGTGTGTGATCAGGTCAGAATATAACAAATGGCAAGTTTACATGAGCTATATACCGGGGCGGTATAGCTCAGTTGGTAGAGTGGCCGTGCCAGCAACTTGAGGGTTCCAGGTTCGATCCCCGCTCCCGCCATTCTAGTCAGTGCCGTTGTGTCCTTGGCCAAGCCTTTTTATCCCTATCCATATCCCAATCACCACCCCTACTGTTAAGCATGGTGGGGGTAGTATTATGCTCTGGGCCTGTTTTGCTGCCAATGGAATTGGTGCTTTACAGAGAGTAAATGGGACAATGAAAAAGAAGGATTACCTCCAAATTCTTGAGGACAGCCTAAAATAATCAGCCCGGAGGTTGGGCCTTGGAGGCAGTTGGGTGTTCCAACAGGACAAGGACCCCAAACACATGTCAAAAGTTGTAAAGGAATGGTTAAATCAGGCTAGAATTAAAGTTTCAGAATGGCTTTCTCAAAGTCCTGATTTAAACGTGTGGACAATGCTGAAGAAACAAGTCCATGTCAGAAAACCAAAAATTTACCTGAACTGCACCAATGTTGTCAAGAGGAGTGGTCGAAAATTCAAGCAGAAGCTTGCCAGATGCTTGTGGATGGCTACCAAAAGCGCCTTATTGTAACGAAACTTGCCAAGGGGACATGTAACCAAATATTAACATTGATGTATGTATACTTTTGACCAAGCAGATTTGGTCACATTTTCAGTAGACCCATAATAAATTTATAAAAGAACCAAACTTCTTGTGACTAACAAGTATGTGCTCCAATCACTCTATCACAAAAAAATAAGAGTTGTAGAAATGATTGGAAACTCAAGACAGCCTATGTATGTAAACTTTTGATCGCGACTGTATACATATATGTATGTACACAGCCCGGCCCCTAGCCAAATTTTTTCGACCCAATGCGGCCTCCGAGTCCAAAAGTTTGGGGACCCTTGGTTTAGAGTCAAGAGCTCCATTCACGTAACAAATTAAGCTTGGAAGTTAAATGGTATATGGGTTATACTTGTATAGCGCTTTTCTACATTCAAGGTACTCAAAGCGTTTTGACACTACTTCCACATTCACCCAGTCACACACACATTCACACACTGATGGCAGGAGCTGCCATGCAAGACCCTAACCACGTCCCATCAGGAGCAAGGGTGAAGTGCCTTGCTCAAGGACACAACAGACGTGACGAGGTTGGTAGAAGGCGGGGATTGAACCAGGAACCCTCAGGTTGCTGGCATGGCCACTCCCCCCACCGCGCCGCGCCGTTAAGGTACTACTGTATTGTGCTGGTTGCTGAAAGTGTTGTTTTCAGCAACAAAATAATATCCCAGTACAACAGGAACTAGTCTAATGTGAAATCAATACGATATTAAGAGCTTTATAATTCCTGTTATTACCCAACCAGCGTTGCCAGTCTCTCGGGGTGCATCCTTGGGAGAAAGCACAGTAGCACGAGCCCGGCGTGCCGAGAGGAGCGCGAGTGCAGCGCTTCAATAATGTGCATGTAACTACCAGGCAGCACTGTGCGGGGGGGAGCTCTCTTAATTAGCACTCTTGAAGTTATCCAGTGACCCACATCTAATAATGAAGGCAGCACCACTGTCCTATTTACATATCTTTAGTTAGTAATGTGTGACCACTGGGAGAGCCCCGGTGGCTGAGAATGTGATGCCAGTGAGAGGGGAGGGCATGTCAAGTTGAGCTGCCTTCCTCCCAATTATTATTGCAGCTGTGTTGAGTTGTATGTTGGAGACCCTAAGGCCTGTCAAACAAGGTTATGATATGAGGATGTTGTGTGCAGGAATCTAACGGTGTGTATTTCAAGTCAATAAGTCATTAGACGAAAAAAAAAAAGAAAGCCTAGATTTTTGATGTGAACATTGACGTTCTGGCTGGACAACTCTCAACAGGCTCTTTAGCAGGTATACAGCTGCACAATTGAATGTGACGTATCAAAAATCTGACCTTTGCAACATTGGTAGTGCTGTTTTGATTGGCACTGTTAAAAGGGACACCGTGATCAATGCTGTGATTGTAGTTTGCAGTGTGCGCGTGTGTGTGTGTGTGTGTGTGTGTGTGTGTGTGTGACTGCCTATAAAGGTGAGCATTATTATTTTTCAAAGGACTCAATCTTTAATATGGCTCCTCTATTGGATTTCATTACTGTACATTGTGAATGTAATGTTAAACTGGGGGAAAGTAATAATAAAATATATATATATATATATAGATATATATACAGTATATATATGCATATAGTTATTATTGATTGCCTATTGCCATGTAATACAATATTATGTGAAAAAAAGAAGAAAAATAAATTGTCAATCGATATTTAAAGTGATGCACGCATTGTGTATCCAATTCCCAGAGGCAATTAAAGACACCCAGGAACATATAGGCACACTCCCTATAGAATGTTGAAACGCTCAGAGTAATTTGCTGCGAGCGCGACGTGGCTATTCCCCTGAGAAACATAGGGTGAACACTCTGTTCCTCGTGCATTAAGGTTTTCTGTCTTTATTGCTGTACGTGCGAGTGAATAACTCGATAGGCAGGACAGACGAGGGGTAGGGTTGGGAGAGATATAAAAAGAACAGAGGTGACTTTGACTAATACGGCCGTCCTTGTTTCTGTCCGTCTGCTGAACACAAGTAGCTCGGTTAAATCAAGTCAACAGTGGGCTTGCCTGAGGATTCCAAGGGATTTTAGCATTTGGCCTTAATTGCTTGACAGTGGGAGTGCACGGGGCTTGAGAGTTTAGTGTTGTTGCAACACAGCAGGAAGGCTTTTTGTCTTTGAATTTCAGGTTCGGACTTTCTGTGTGATGTTTATTCCATGCCTTAAGGATATGGAGAGAAATGTGTCTTGTTATGCCAAACCCCAAAAAATGTGCAGACAAAAGTATGGATTTGAGATCTAAAAATAAATTTAAAAAAATCCAACAAAAATGTAGTGTTACGCCTGTGTGGCATCGTGGTACCGGGTTCGATTCCCTCGAGGATACGTCAAAATTGAACACAGCAAAGGTAAGATTTATTCTACAAAAAGGATCTAAGAAACAAAACACTGGAGCTAACAACAGGAAACCAAAAACGCTAGTATGAGAACTAGCTGATACAAAATGCAAACTAAACTGACCCGTAGGCTCAAAAGAGAAAACAAAACATTCAGCATGAGAACTGGAATGAACAATGGCTAGCGTGAAAAGCTTAGCGAGAATATACATACATGAAAGTTTTGCAGGCGTAACTCGTTGCGTGAAAAGCAAATTCTGAACCCAGGCTGAACAAACAAAAGAGGACGGCTTATAAAGTGACGGTGATTATCTGTAGCAGGTGTGCGGAGCCGTGAGTAGCAGGTGAACTGATGAGTAACCATGGTAATGAACAAAAACAGGAAATAAGCATGTTAAACAGCAGAGTCATATGAAAATGGAACAGAAACAACAATAATATGAGAAAATCCGCGTACGGATCTTAACATGAAGGTTGCAAACCATTGTTTTGTTGTTGCAAATATTTTTAGTGGTTTTTGGTTCCATATATATGCGTTGTTTTTGTTTTTTTTGGGTGCAAACTGGTGTTGTATATAATTGTTTGGATTGTAAGTTATTTTTGCTTTCAAATATTTTTGGTGTTGTAAATAGTTTTATCCGTCCATCCATTTCCTACCGTTTATTCCCTTTGGAGTCGCGGGGGGCGCTGGTGCTTATCTTAGCTACAATCGGGCAGAAGGCGGTGTACACCCTGGACAAGTCGCTACCTCATCACAGGGCCAACACAGATAGACAGACAACATTCACACTCACATTCACACACTAGGGCCAATTTTAGTGTTGCCAATCAACTTATTCACGCATTCACGGAGAGAACTTGCAAACTCCACACAGAAAGATCCCGAGCCCGGGATTGAACCCTGACTACTCAGGACCTTCGTATTGTGAGGCAGGCGCACTAACCCCTCGGCCAACGTGAATGGTTTTATTGGTTTGCAAATCATTTTCTTAGGTAAGAAATAGTTTTTGTAAGTTGTTCTTTGGGTGCACATTTTTGGGGAGTTGAACATCTTTTTGTGGTTGCAAATTGTTTGTTGGCAAAAAAAAAAAATGGAGGTTACAAATTGTTTTTGTTTTTCACCTAAAATCTTTTTTGGAGTTGCAAATCGTTTTCTGTGGATGCAAATTGTTATTATGGTTGCAAGACGTATTTTTGGTTGCACATTTTTGGGGTGTGTAAATGTATAACAAAAAATATTTGTTTGGGTTGCGAAGCTAAAACTTGGGGTTTTTTTGGGTTGCAAATCATTTTCTTGGGTTATAAATTGTTTTTGTGGTTACAAGTTGTTTTAAAGATGCAAATTTTCTTTGGTTGAAAATCTCCAAAAGGTAGCAAATGGATAGTTGTAGAGAATGGATTGATGGGTGGATGATTGCAAATCTTTTTTAGGGTTACAAATTGTTATTGTGGTTGCGAGTCGTATTTTTGGTTGCAATTTTTTGGGGGGATGAAAATCTTTTCACGGTTCGCAAATCGTTTTTTGGCTAAAAAAAAATTATTTTTTGGTTGGAATTTAAAAAAAATACATTTTTTTTACTTAAAATATTTTTTGGGGGTTGCAAACCATTTTCTTGGGTTGCAAAAAGCTTTTGTGATTGCAAGTAATTTATTATTTTTGAGTTGAAAATCTGTTTGGGGGTTGCAAATAAAAACTCATATCCCAATATTTTTAAACATTCAACATAAGATGTACGGTACACATCCCAATATTTTTTTTCCAGAAAGTGAATTTAGACAAAGTCAAACCCAAATATGCTTGTAAAGTTGTTTATTGAAACAAATATTTAAGATGTGTCAACACATTAACGATTACATAAATCGGTATGGAGACATTGCCACACATACATACCTCATTCTAAAATATACTTATTTTGCTTTAAAAAATCTATTTATTTGATAGCAAATCTTTTTTTTCTCCCTGCAATTAATATTTTATGGTTGCAAAATATTTTTTGCGTTGCAAATCGTTTTTTGGGGGGGGGGGGGGTTGTAAATAGCTTTTGTAAATGCAAGTGGTTTTTTTGGTTGAAAATATTTTTGGGAGGTTTCAAATTATTTTTTGGGTGAGAAATATTTTTTCAGTTGCAAATAGTTTTTACTGGCTGCAAATCCTTTTTTTGGACATGACTTAAGCTCAATCTTTTAGGACGGTGCCCACTGTAATAAGATAGTGGAAGCCTTTTTATTGGTCTGCTGACTACCTTTACTCTCAGCACATTTGGAGAGAAAATATCAAAACAAAATGGGTGGGCAATACTGACCAATAAAGGGGCTTGTAACATATTGTTCATGTACAAAATTTAAGTCGAAACAAAAAAAAAAATTTTAGGGCAAAAACGATGGAAGAGGGGTTAGTGCGTCTGCCTCACAATACGAAGGTCCTGAGTAGTCTGGGGTTCAATCCCAGGCTCGGGATCTTTCTGTGTGGAGTTTGCATGTTCTCCCCGTGACTGCGTGGGTTCCCTCCGGGTACTCCGGCTTCCTCCCACTTCCAAAGACATGCACCTGGGGATAGGTTGATTGGCAACACTAAATTGGCCCTAGTGTGTGAATGTGAGTGTGAATGTTGTCTGTCTATCTGTGTTGGCCCTGTGATGAGGTGGCGACTTGTCCAGGGTGTACCCCGCCTTTCGCCCGATTGTAGCTGAGATAGGCACCAGCGCCCCCCGCGACCCCAAAGGGAATAAGCGGTAGAAAATGGATGGATGGTATACTTTATATTTGTAAATTTATTTTTAGGTTGCAAATCCACTTTTTAATTGGTTTCATAAAAAGACACATTTTTCTCCACTTAAAGAATACAGTCATCTCATGTATTTTGGGGTCATGAAAACGAGATGGGATAAGATTTGAACATAAATTTAAAGCAGAGTTTGGTCATTTGGCATTAATATTAACAAATCTACTATAACAAGGTATATGCTGGATAAAAAACAACAACAATGTAAAATAGTTTTATAACGTTATAATATTCGAACTGTTAACCTTGTTTCCGCAAATAAAAACTAAAATGAACGATTATATAAGTTAAAACTAAGTAAGTATTATTAAATATGTATTGTTTTAAGGAGTTCCACGTGGTCTCCTGCATCTCCGATATTGCATTACTCAAGAGTATTGCAGCTGTATAGTTTTATCTCCGGGGAAGCGATCCGGTGTGTTTTCTGTCACGTCTTGGCGTGATTGACTGACAGTTGGGCTGCTTCTGTTTGGACACTTTGGAACTCAAATGAAGAAGAGCGGCCGCCATGACCATCTGAGGGGCGAGTCATGCCGCTGGGCTGGCGGCTAGCTCTCAGTTTGCAATGATAGTTCCAATCCCTTGTGCACGGCAACACAGCTATGACTCTTGAAAAAAATATACAAACTTCTGACTGCGTGTACAAGAAATATCTTGTCACCTCTTTATCCCAAGTTATTAAAAAAATACTTTTTCATGCATTAACATTAATGTTTGATCCTCCGAGAGAAGCACCACGTCAGTCTAAATATATTAGTCCGCAACAGATGTGGCAGCTGTTTGATTGATCAGTTTGTTTTTCTTCAGTGAAGTCAAGTGAATTATATATACAGTGGGGCAAAAAAGTATTTAGTCAGCCACCGATTGTGCAAGTTCTCCCACTTAAAATGATGACAGAGGTCTGTAATTTTCATCATAGGTACACTTCAACTGTGAGAGACAGAATGTGGAAAAAAATCAAGGAATTCACATTGTAGGAATTTTAAAGAATTTATTTGTAAATTACGGTGGAAAATAAGTATTTGGTCAACCATTCAAAGCTCTCACTGATGGAAGGAGGTTTTGGCTCAAAATCTCACGATACATGGCCCCATTCATTCTTTCCTTAACACGGATCAATTGTCCTGTCCTCTTAGCAGAAAAACAGCCCCAAAGCATGATGTTTCCACCCCCATGCTTCACAGTAGGTGTGGTGTTCTTGGGATGCAACTCAGTATTCTTCTTCCCCCAAACACGACAAGTTGAGTTTATACCAAAAAGTTCTATTTTGGTTTCATCTGACCACATGACATTCTCCCAATTGTCTGCTGTATCATCCATGTATCCATTTTGGTATAAACTCAACTCGTCGTGTTTGGAGGAAGAAAAATACTGAGTTGCATCCCAAGAACACCACACCTACTGTGAAGCACGGGGGTGGAAACATCATGCTTTAGGGCTGTTTTTCTGCTAAGGGGACAGGACGATTGATCCGTGTTAAGGAAAGAATGAATGGGGCCATGTACCGTGAGATTTTGAGCCAAAACCTCCTTCCATCAGTGAGAGCTTTGAATGGTTGACCAAATACTTGTTTTCCACCATAATTTTACGAATAATTTCTTTAAAATTCCTACATTGTGAATTCCTGGATTTTTTTTCACATTCTGTCTCTCACAGTTGAAGTGTACCTATTATGAAAATTACAGACCTCTGTCCTCATTTTAAGTGGGAGAACTTGCACAATCGGTGGCTGACTAAATACTTTTTTTTCCTCACTGTCTATAATGCTTTTCTCCAGTGGCTCAAAGCGCTTTACATAGTGAAACCCAGTATCTAAGTTACATTTTTAAACCAGTCTAGGTGGCACTGGTAGCAGGTGGGTAAAGTGTCTTGCCCAAGGACACAACGGCAGTGACTAGGATGGCAGAAGCGGGGATCGAACTTGGAACTCTCAAGTTGATGGCACGGCCACTCTACCAACTGAGCTATAGCGCCCCAGTGAATATGCTACACTAGCATGATGTCACTGTTAAAATGTGAGTGCAATGCTTGTGCTGCTATTGTTTATGTCCTCCCCCCACTCCTTAATGTTATGTATTGTATCTGATATATGTCACAACTGATGTCAACTGTATTTCTCACTAAAATCGAGTGCTCACTGCGGTGGACATTGGTTTTTGGTCTATTGTTTATTCATGAAAAACACAAATGTCCATTTGAAAGGATGCTGGTTCTCAGGAGGATCTGTAAAGCGTGAATAATAACAATAAAGTGCACAATAGTACTTCTTGGAAACACACTAGGTGTGGACAAACACAGCCAATTGGCATTAAAGCTATAGACACAACAAGACGTCCCCAGTAAGGCGTATTAAAAGCCTTTTAATCCGTCTAAATTCCAGTAGCTAGATTTTGGGAAACACCGTTTGGATCTTAACAGATGTGTGTCACTATTGGATGATTTCAACAGTTTGGCCTTTTTCCCCATTGTGTTTCTTGCTGTTTTCCCAATTTTTGAAAATATTTTTTGGTTTTTGCTATGTTCCTGGGGCTAGTGACAAATGAGTCAGGGGACTGTCACACTTTGGGCACCGCAGATGTGGAAGCACATTTTTTTTCGGCGCTATATTCTTAGTACTGTAGTATATTTGTTCATCCTTTGGTGACATATAGAACGCGAGTCACATTGTTGTCTTAAGTCAGCACCGGAAGTACAAAACCCAAAACCAGTGAAGTTTGCACGTTGTGTAAATTGTAAATAAAAACAGAATACAATGATTTACAAATCCTTTTCAAGTTATATTCAATTGAATAAAATGCAAAGACAAGATATTTAAAGGCCTACATAACTGAGATTTTCTTATTTAAACGGAGAAAGCAGGTCCATTCTATTTGTCATACTTGATCATTTTGAGATATTGCCATATTTTTGCTGAAAGGATTTAGTAGAGAACATCGACGATAAAGTTGACAACTTTTAGTCGTTAATAAAAAAGCCTTGCCTTTGCCGGAAGTAGCAGACGATGACGTCACCTGTGTGAGAGCTCCCCACATCCTCACACTGTTTGTAATGGGAGCCTCCAACAAAAAGAGCTATTCGGAATGAGAAAACGACAATTTCCCCATTAATTTGAGCGGGGATGAAAGATTCCTGGCTGAGGATATTGATAGCGAAGGACTAGAAAAAAATAAATAAATAAAGTTAAAAAAAAAAAAAAAAGGCGATTGCACTGTGAGCGATTCAGATGTTTTTAGACACATTTACGAGGATAATTCTGGAAAATCCCTTATCTGCTTATTGTTTTAATAGTGTGTTAGGGAGATTTTAAAGATTGTAAAATATTATCTCGAGGTCGGATGGCTGCGGTGTACATGCATGTGTCTCCGAGAGAAGCCGAGGAGCCAAGCTCACAGCTGCCTTTTTTGACATGACAGCTGCTGCAGGACGACAAATAATCCATTGATGTTTCCGGTAAGATACATATCACAATTTCCCCATCCAAAAACATGCTGGTTGACGTAGAGAAAACATGTTCGCTTGACCCCTCCGCTTCACAACAACAAAGAAACACCGGCTGTGTCTCGTTGCTAAAGACAGCTGCAATCCACTGCTTTCCACCAGCAGCATTGTTCTTTATAGTTTCCATTATTAAATGAACACATTGCAAAAGATTCAGCAACACAGATGTCCAAAATACTGTGTAATTACGCCATGAACAGAGAAGACTTTTAGCCGTGTTTGGTGCAGTGCTAATATTTCCTTACAGTCCGTGACGTCACGCGTACGCCTCATCATTCCACAACGTTTTCAACAATAAACTCCGCGGGAAATTTAAAATTGCAATTTAGTAAACTAAAAAAGCCGTATTGGCATGTGTTGCAATGTTAATATTTCATCATTGATGTATAAACTATCAGACTGCATGGTTGGTAGTAGTGGGTTTCAGTAGGCCTTTAATGTTCTAATTGAGAGATATGTTTGTTTTTTTTTGCAAATAATCATTAACTTACAATTTAATGCCAGCAACATATTGCAAAAAAGTTGGCACAGGGGCATTTTTACCACCGTGTTATATGGCCTTTCCTTTTAACAACACTCGTTTGGAAACTGAGGAGAACAATTTTTGAAGCTTTCGAGGTGGAATTATTTCCCATTCTTGCTTGCTGTACAGCTTGTTCAACAGGCTGGGGTCTCTGTTGTAGTATTCTTTGCTTCATAATGTGCCACACATTTTCAGTGGGAGATATGTCTCTCTTTTACTACGAAGCCACGCTGTTGTAACACGTGCAGAATGTGACTTGGCATTGTCTTGCTCAAATAAGCAGAGGCATCCATGAAAAAGACGTTGCTTGAACGGCAACATACATTGCTCCAAAACCTGTATGTACCTTTCAGCATTAATGGTGCCTTCACAGATGTGTAAGTTCCGCATGCATTGGGGCTAATCCCAATACCATCACAGATGCTGGCTTTTGAACTTTGCGCCGAGAACAGTCCGGATGGTTATTTTCCTCTTTCGTCCGGAAGACACAAAGTCTACAGTTTTCAAAAACAATTTGAAACGTGGACTCGTCAGACCACAGAACACTTTTCCACTTTGCATCGTCCATCTTAAATAAGCTGGGGCCTAGCAAAGCCTGCGGCGTTACTGGGTGTTGTTGATAAATGGCTTTCGCTCTGCATCGTAGAGTTTTAACTCGCACTTACAGATGTAGCGACAAACTGTAGTTACTGATAGTGGTTTTTTGAAGTGTTCCTGAGCCCGTGTGGTGATATCCTTTACACACTGATGTTTTTTGATGCAGAGTTTTGATGCCTGAGGGATCAAAGGTCATATTCTTTCAATTGCCACTTACGTGCAGTGATTTCTCCAGATTCTCTGAACCTTTTGATGATATTACAGACCGTAGATGGTGAAATCCCTAATTTTCTTGCAATAGCTTGTTGAGAAATCCATCCATCCATCCATGTTCTACCACTTGTCCCTTTAGAGGTCGCAGGGGGTTGCTGGAGCCTATGTCAGCTGCATTCGGGCGGTAGGCGGGGTACACCATGGACAAGCCGCCACCTCATCGCAGGGCCAACCCAGGTAGACAGACAATATTCACACTCACATTCACACACTAGGGCCAATTTAGTGTTGCCAATCCTGTTGACAATTTGCTCACACATTTATTCACAAAGTGGTGATCCTCGCCCCATCCTTGTTTGTGAATGACTGAGCATTTAATGGAAGCTGCTTTTATACCCAATCATGGCACCCACCTGTTCCCAGTTAGCCTGTTCACCGGTGTGATGATCCAAATAAGTGTTTGATGAGCATTCATCAACTTTCTAAGTCTTTTTTGCCACTGGTGCCAGCTTTTTTGAAATATGTTTCAAAACAATATTCAAAACAATATTCTGAATGAGCTAATATTTCCAACAAAGTTCCAGTTCAAACGTTGAGTATCTTATCTTTGCAGTGTATTCAATTGAGTATAGGTTGAAAATTATTTGCAAATCATTGTATTCTGTTTTTATACAACTTCACGGGTTTTGTTTTTTTTAGTAAAATCAGCTGTTCACCTGCCGGGTAATCCTATTTAATAAAAGAGGGGATAAACTGGGAAGTCCTCATATATTACTGCCTTTGCATCAGTCAATGTTTAGTTTTGTATTCACAATAAATCAATACAAAATCCATACTTTGGAGCAATGTTCACGGCTTGTTAGTTCCCATCGCAGGCGAGCGATGATGGTGGTGCAATCGAGGTTGAAGGAAGAGTTGTTTGATGTTAGTTCAGTGGTTCTTAACCTTGTTGGAGGTACCGAACCCCACCAGGTTCATATGCACATTCACCGAACCCTTTATTAGTTAAATTTTTTTTTTAAATTATTTACAAATTCAAGACAAAGTTATATGTTTTTGGTAACACTTTAGTATAGGGAACATATTCTAAGCAACAAAGACTTAATTTTGTCATGATCTGTGGTCTGGATCATGTTTTTGTTATGTTCTTGTTAGTTTTTGGACTCTTTTAGTTCCTGTTTGCGCTCCCTTGTTTTGTTTGGTTACCATGCCGACTTATGATTATCACCTACCTCTGGTGTTCGGACCGCGCACCTGTTTCTAATCAAGACCCTTATTTAAGCCTGTCTTTACCAGTCAGTCGGCCTGGCGTCGTTGCTTGTTTTCATGCGATACCACAGTTCATGTTGCTCGATTCATGCCGTGTCCATGTAAGTCTTGTTTATTTTTCGTGTTTGTTTAAAGCCGTAGTTTATGTTTGTTTGTTTCATGCCACAGTTTTGTGTTTGTTCCACGCCATAGTTTGTTTGTTTACCTCATGCCCTGCCAAGATTCATCGAGTTAATAAATATGTTCCTACCTGCAAGCTAGGGACGGCGTGGCGCAGTGGGGAGAGTGGCCGTGCGCAACCAGAGCGTCCCTGGTTCAATTCCCACCTAGTACCAACCTCGTCACGTCCGTTGTGTCCTGAGCAAGACACTTCACCCTTGCTCCTGATGTGTTCTGGTTGGCGCCTTGCATGGCAGCTCCCTCCATCAGTGTGTGAATGTGTGTGTGAATGGGTAAATGTGGAAGTAGTGTCAAAGCGCTTTGAGTACCTTGAAGGTAGAAAAGCGCTATACAAGTACAACCCATTTATCATTTATTTATAAGCTTTGTCCGGAATAGTCCGTGTGCATCCCGGGAGAACAAACCTTGCAGTAAGCTGCAATCCCTCCCTCATGACAGCATGATCGTAAGTCGGCATGGTAACCAAACAAAACACACCACATTACACACCTGCAAATCAGTCAGCTGTTGCCGTATCCGTAATACGCAGATAGGGAGAAGTTTGTATTTACACGATGACTCGGGTGTACTTCAACCTCCGCCGAACCCCTGAGGCCGACTCACCGAACCCTTAGGGTTCGATCGAACCCAGGTTAAGAACCTTTGTGTTAGATGTTAGAAAACGTCAGATGCATTGCAACAATCCGCCTTAATGGATTGCTGCAGATCGATGATTTTTGAAAGTCTTTAAATGTGCGTTTGCAAAACCAACTGGTGTAGTGGTCTCAGTGTCAAGAGCCGTGGGATGAGAGGATGAAGAACAAGCGGCAGAGGCGTGTTCAGGGGTGTGGTGGTCACGTACTGATGTCATTTTAATACATTTTGTTTTCTGATATTTTCGTGATCGACCGGTAGTGTCCCAAATATCGACTGGTAGACCGCAATCAATGGGTTGAGGAGCCCAGGACTATAGTGATTAATCCAAGGTGTACACTAGATCCCACTGACCCTGTTGGATACGCCGCATGGTAAAATTATGTTTGGATGTGTAACAACGGCATCCCCCAACCTTCTTTGGGATCTTTCTCATGTGGACCTCCCTTTTTCAAAAAAATATTTTCCCATGACAACAATGGGTCACAGAATAATTTCTCACCTATTCTGAGTCTAGGACTCTAGGCAAACCTCTAAAAAGCACATCATGCTCAGATTACTGAACACATTACAGAGAGGAGGTTGTATGTCCTACATATGTCATATGAGAGGGAGAACATGTGCACTTTGTGGCTTCGCTAGTTTGAGTCTCATGTTTGGGGGATGTGCCTGTACTTTAGTCTAGCATGTTCCTTGTGTGATAGTAGAACGCAGGCCCTCCTCGCCTTGTTCATGGGCAATGTTTTCTTTGAAAATTGAATTCACATGATATGCTTTCTAACTCCTACACTTCTCTATCGAGTAAGCTGTAACATACTGTAAATGATTAGTATTGATGGTGTGGAAAACTACTTTTTTTCAACTTTGAGACATCACGTTCAACAATAAGATTCCCCGCGTGTTCCTGCAAGTGGGGATGGGTACCGAATTTGGTTCTTTGATAGGTACCGACCAAATTCTGTTGGTATTGATTCACGTAAAATCAAAACGGTGCAATATTTTGATACCGTTATTGCATAATGTCACGTTCGGTTGCAGGCTCAAACACACAAGCAGCACTCAGAGCGAACTCAAACTGACTGCCTTTTGGTAATGTTTCAACTTTCCATGCCATCAAAGTATGCCTAACAGAAAGCACTTGAACATACAGTAACAAACCACTTTTCTAAATACGCTGGCTCGATGCTAGTTTACATTGAATTTGCCGTTGACATGCTGCTGATTGGCAATAGCCATTTTAAAAATTTGGTAACGAAAACCACAACTAAGATGCATGCCTTATGATCTGGCGTGTAATAAGTACACTACTTACAGTATAAACACTTTGTATGGCTCAACAAAATAGTAGATCCAATTTAATGGCAAATAATACTCTGAATGGGCAACACACAACGCAGTCTATACACTATTGCAATCTTACATCTTAAAATTGCAACTGTATGCAAAGTCTATTATTTAATACTTGCTAATGGGACTGAGAAGTGTAAGAAATCAAGATATATCAACTAAATAGTACATTTAGTGCTGCTAAATGTTAATTCTAATAATGGAATTCCATTATTAAACAAAAAAACATTTATTAACAGATGAACACACACAGAAGTACCAAAATTATCTTTTGGATTCTCAGGTACCTGGAATTTTTACGTGTCGATTAAAATGTGAAAGGTACCCATCTCCAGAAGTGTGCATAAAAAAACAATGAAAAAATTATTTATAAGTTATATGTAAATAATTAAGTGATTATGCTAAGTCGAGATAATGTTTAAGAACATTAAGAGCTATGAGTTCTGAATAAATAAATACATGGATTATACTTGTATAGAGTCTCTTTGGTCATGCATAATGAATAATACATCATTTACTTTTTAAAAAAACTGTGTGGACTGAGTGAAACTTTTTCCACTATATCGCTTTTGTTTAGGGCGGTTGGTTAGCCACCTAAAAACTGTTAAAAAAAACATATTGTGTTAAATATAAAATAACATTCAAAATGAAACAAACCAGCAAACGGCAACAATGAATGAACATTTCGATTTCTTGTATCTCTAAGGCATAGGTGTTAATTTAAGGCCTTAAAATGTGGTCCAGCACTTAATTTTACATAGACCGACAAAGACTGGAAATAATATGTGTTAATAAAATACTTTCTGGGTTTATGTATAAGTTATTTCAATCTGTGACAAAAACAAATGCTGCATATTAGCGGTGGGAATCTTTGGCCACTTCACAATTTGCTTCTGATTCTTGGAATGATGATTCAATTTAGAATAAATTCTTGATTCATCGACATGATTCTCATAATATATTATTTGGTATAAATTATAAATTACAGTACATATAACATAAACAACAATAATAATAATCATAGTTGTTTAATGTTTTCAATCAAATCATTGTTTTTTTAAATATATATATTTTTAGAAAAAAAAACATGTATATACATATTTATATTTTTATATACCTGTATACAGTACAGGGCAAACGTTTGGACACACCTTCTCATTAAATGTGATTTCTTTATTTTCATGACTATTCCACATTGTAGATTGTCACTGAAGGCCTCAAAACTATGAATGAACACGTGTTACTTTTTTGCACACTCTTGGCATTCTCTCGATGAGCTTCAAGAGGGAGTCACCTGAAATGTTTTTCAATTCACAGGTGTGCTTGAAGCCCATTGAGAGAATGCCAAGAGTGTGCAAAGCAGTAATCAGCGCAAGGGGTGGCTATTTTGAAGAAACTAGACTACAAAACATGTTTTCAGTTATTTCACCTTTACAATGTGTCCATTCATTGTTTAGATGCCTTCAGTGACAATCTACAATGTAAATAGTCATGAAAATAAGAAAACACATTGAATGAGGGGGTGTGCCCAAACCTTTGGCCTGCACCGTGTATATATATATATGTATATATATATATAGAGTTTTTTTTTTAATATATTGTGTATATATTTGTGTGTGTGTATATATATAATATATATACACGTACACAAATATATATATATATATATATATATATATATATATATATACATACACATATTCAATCGAGTCTCGGAAATTATGAATTGGTTTAGAATCCTAATAAATAAAATTGCAATTTGGATTTCAATCAATTTTTGGAGCACCCCTACTTCGAAACTGTGATGGTGCGCTCTTATCACGCCATCACTTGAGGACCAACACTCTCTCTCTCTATGGCCAGGAGACTGAGGACGCACCTGCACGCTGACAGCGAGAGCAAGTGTGCTGTCACAAAGACAATGTCCCAGTGTTGTGACTTGGACAATATAACTTTCTGTGCGGCGTGTTGTCAGCTGTACACAACAACGTGAGACACGAGCATGCTTTCAATAGAAACTGACTGAGCAGTAGGCTGTCGTCAAGGGGTCACGTGGAGTGCAGTCAAAAGGACGCGGCATGTTTAGATGATGCCAAATAAGTACACATTGGCGTGCTTTGCGAAGGTCATGTGACCGCGGACCAGACCAAGTCGTCTTAATGTGGACTTGTTATTTAATCATGGCGTCGGTAAATATATTAAGTTTAATTTGATGATGTAATGGATATCTACATACAGTACAGGGCAAAGGTTTAGACACACCTTCTCATTAAATACGTTTTCTTTATTTTCATGACTATTTACATTGTAGATATTCACTGAAGGCATCCAAACTATGAATGAACACATGTGGAGTTATGTACCAAACAATAAAAAGTGAAATAACTGAAAACATGTGTTGTATTCTAGTTTCTTCAAAATAGCCACCCTTTGGTCTGATTAGTGTTTTGTACACTCTTGGCATTCTCCTGATGAGCTTCAAGAGGTAGTCAGTCACCTGAAAGGGTTTTCACTTCACATGTGTCATAGTTTTGAAACCTTCAGTGACAATCTACAATACAAATAGTCATGAAAATAAAGAAAACACATTGAAATGAAAAAGTGTGTCCAAACTTGTGGCCTGTACTCTATACTGGATCATGTTTAGAATGAAATATTGTCAATTAGTATCTAGATGTGTACATGTTTGTTTGTTTTTCACCCTTTTTCCCTGTCAGTGTTATGCCCGAGGGAGGAGCTTGGACCATTTAAGGGAGACTGTTCATTCAGTTGGAGAGGGAGTAGGTAAGCAGGTTGGTTATGGTGAGTTGGGGTACAGTGCGAACAGTGATTAGGGATTTTTTTAACAGCAGATTATTTGTTTCATTCCTGTGTTTTGTATTTACTTTTCTTTTTCACTAATTTTCGAACTGTATATATTTTTGCACCCTGTGCACTGGTAACCTTGAGTGGGTTCAATAAACATCCCCAACTCGAAACCTTCGACTGAGCCATCATTGGTAACAGAATCTTCAAAACTTTAATACTATTTGATAGGGCTGCGAATCTTTGGGTGTCCCACGATTCGATTCAATATTGATTCTTGGGGTCACGATTCGATAATAAATCGATTTTTTTCGATTCGATTCTCAATTCAAAAACGATATTTTTACGATTCAAAACGATTCTGTATTCATTCAATACATAGGATTTCAACAGGATCTACCCCAGTCTACTGACATGCAAGCAGAGTAGTAGATTTATTTTTAAAAAAAGCTTTTATAATTGTAAATGACAATTTTTTATCAACTGATTGCAATAACGTACATTTGTTTTAACTATTAAACGAACCAAAAACATGACTTATTTTATCTTTGTGAAAACATGGACACAGTGTGTTGTCAAGCTTATGAGATGCGATGCAAGTGTAAGCCACTGTGACACTATTGTTCTTTTTTTTTTATTTTATAAATGTCTAATGATAATGTCAATGAGGGATTTTTAATCACTGCTATGCTGAAATTATAACTAATATTGATAATATTGTTGATAATATTAATTTTTGTTTCATTACTTTTGGTTTCTTCTGTGTCTCCTCTCAATTGCTCTGTTTATTGCAGTTCTGAGTGTTGCTGGGTAAGGTTTGGTTTTGGAATTGGATTGCATTGTTATGGTATTGCTGTGTAGTAGTATGTTGGATTGATTAAAAAAATGTTTTAAATGAGAATCGATTCTGAACCGCACAACGTATTCTATTTGATTTGTATTCGAATCAATTTTTTTCCCACACCCCTACACTATCTGTGCATCCAACACATATTCCAAGCATTTTTTTCCGTAGGGAGGGGCAATTTCATCCAAGAGGAGACTGGAGGCAGCCAAAAAGCATACCGCTGTAGCAAATTGGAGACTTTGGAGTAACATTGTGTTTAGGGCATTTTTAGTCACGTATCCTCAAATGTTGTGGAAGTGACTATGTTGTAGTATAAGTTCACACTTTGCTGTCTTGGTGCTAAAAATAGTACCTAGGAGTATGTGCACCTTCCAATAGACGATTGAAATGGGGAATGTGGCGAGGTTGCTGTTGGATAAGCCACCTGAAATAAATTGACAATCTGAGGTCGGCTGTTAAACATTATTTGCCGCAGCTATAAAGGCAACAATGGGGTACCCCACCCCAGTGAGAATGAATGAGCCCTGCTCCCTAGTTATCACTGCTTATTCTTCCAATCAGGCTGCCTTTAAAAAGGGGAGGCGCGCTCTCCCTTGGACAGCTCATTAAGATAACACACACACGTGGCTCCTCATCATCCCCATTAAATTGCAGCTTGTTTTAGGCGCCTTTGTCCCAAGCCCCGAACCTATTCCTTTGTCAGCACAATTGGAGCCAGATGGCAAAACAAAGCCGCCTGTCTGGAGCGCTTATATGAGCCATCTCATGACAGCAAGAGCCATTAGTTTTACTTCACAGGCACGCCGCCCTGCGATGTCCACCTGGCTCCACGGATGATCCGCCTGATGACGAGATGGGTCGAGTGCAGGGATGGATAGATGTGGTGTCCTATCGCTGGCGGGCCAATGCACTGTGATCAGCCCGCTCTTTGCCCCTACCCCCCAACCATTTTTTTTTTTTTACTACCGCTAAATATTCAACCTGGCTACTTGTGGGACGGCTGACCCCACTCCTGGCTGCACAGATCACTCTGAAACATTCATGAGGGAGGCAATAAAGAATAGAAAAAGTAATTCGCCTCCGCCGCCGTCACCTTTCGGCTTATTAAAATCACATGGTATTAACTTTACCGTTCACGGAAAGGCTAAATAATTCAATCGGACTAAAGAAGGAGTCAAATGAATGACTCTAATGAGATTAACGCTTGAGGGAGAACTGCTGAGGATGGTGACGGGTATTTACTAAGTCTTCTTCTTGATAGGAAAGGTGTTTGTGGACTCACTGCTGTAGAGATTCACGTTGCTGACTTTTATGAAGCTGGCATCGAATTGAATACGACTCATTGGTACATTTCCAAACATCATGAGACTTCCTGGTATAGTCAAGTCAAGCAACTATAATATAAACAAACAAATAATATGGCAACAATCCCAAAGGGCCATAAAAGTATTATATGCATGAGTATTAATAAGTAACATATTTCCACAATGTTGTTGTTCTTAAAGGCTCACTGAAACCCACTACTACCCACCACGCAGTCTGATAGTTTATATTTCAATGATGAAATATTAACGTTGCAACACATGCCAATACGGCCTTTTTAGTTTACTAAATTGCAATTTTAAATTAACCAGGGAGTTTCTTGTTGAAAATGTCGCGGAATGATGACGTGTACGCGTGACGTCACCGACTGTAAGAAAATATTAGCGCTGCGCACACACACAGCTAAAAGTCGTCTGCTTTTACCGCATAATTACACAGTATTTTGGACATCTGTGTTGCTGAACCTTTTGCAATTTGTTCAATTAATAATGGAGAAGTCAAAGTAGAAAGATGGAGTTGGGAAGCTTTAGCATTTAGCCACACAAACACACGGTGATTCCTTGTTTAAGATTCCCGGAGGTGAAGCTTTACTATGGATCAGAGCGGTCAAGCGAACATGGATCCCGACCAAATGTCAACCAGCAGTTTCCGGTGAGAAAATTGTGGTAAAAAGTCGCCACTTACCGGGGATCAGCTGAGCTTGTGCCGTCCATACAGCTGCCGTCGACTTCCCTCAGACACTGGCGTCAACACAACCGTGGACACACCCCTCCGACTATCAGGTACTATTTAACTCACTAAAACACTAGCAACACAATAGAAAGATAAGGGATTTCCCAGAATTATCCTAGTAAATGTGTCTAAAAACATCTGAATCTGTCCCAGTGCAATCGCCTTTTTTTTTTTTTTTACTTGATTTTTTTTTCTTCTTTTTTTCTAGCCTGTCACTATCAATATCATCAAACACGAATCTTTCATCCTAGCTCAAATTAATGGGGAAATTGTCGTTTTCTCGGTTCGAATAGCTCTTTTTGTTGGAGGCTCCCATTAAAAATAATGTGAGGATGTGAGTAGCCCTCACACGGGTGACGTCATTGTCTGCGACTTCCGGTAGAGGCAAAGCTTTTCTATTAGCGACCAAATGTTGCGAACTTTATCGTCGATGTTCTCTACTAAATCCTTTCTGCAAAAATACGGCAATATCGCGAAATGATCAAGTATCAGGGTATCCGCAGATCCTTAAAAAGTCTTAAATTCATGTATCTAAAATTAAGGCCTTAAAAAGTATTAAATTTATTAGAAATTCCTAAAATGGTCTTAAATTCAGTACTCAATGGTCTTAAATTGTCGGGCCAGTTTTTCTTTTTTCGGGGCACGTCTTTGAGTAAAAGTTACGGCACGTCTTTGAGTAAAAGTGAGTGATTTCAGCTCACTCATTTTTTCTTTGTATCTCTTCAAGAGATACAAAGAAAAAAATAGAGGCAGAACTCGTGAATGAGAACAGCCAGCTGATACTCAACTGAGGCTCATTTGAGTGTGTGTTCAGTGTTTTGTTGTTGATGTTATAATACTGTTTTGCACTTTAATTCCACTATTATTGACCAAATGTAATTTATTTTTACCCTCACCTCGGTTATTATGTTTTTACTGGCGTTGGTGTTGGTTTGTTTGTTTTGGATGTTAAAGTTTTTGGATCCCTCAAGATTTTTGATAAGCTGTTTGGCAAAGTGATGCTTATCAGTTTGTTTATTAATAAACATACAAAAAGTAAACTTGACTGAATGTCATTGAGGTTGTAGTACAGTGGGATCCCCAACCATCGCTTATATTTATAGATTTTTTTATAATTTTTTTCGGTCTTAAATTTCATTCAAGGTGGCATTAAAAAGGTCTTAAATTTGACTTGCTGAAACCTGCAGATACCCTGAGTATGACACAGAATGGACCTGCTATCCCTGTTTGAATAAGAAAATCTCATTTCAGTAGGCCTTTAATGGGCCATGTTGAATAAAGCCTGTTTGATTTTATTCAGGTGGGTCAGTAGGAGCCGAGGTCACGTACAATTGCCACGGCCTAAACCGGAATTAAAACTGCAAATAGGTATACGTCAGATTCTGCCGGTCTTTGTGAGTGCAGACCGTGTTAAATGGACTGCACTTTGAGTTGTGAATGATAATGATGGCAATCCAAATGTACTCCTAAAGTACAGAAGGCTCAAACAACGTCCTTTATTTGTTTGCAAACAAAACACACGGACAACCCTACTGTTTAACAAATACAGTATGGTTAATCGAGACCAAGGATGTCAAAGTCAAGGCCGGCGAGCCAGATTCGGCCTGCGAATGAATTATCTATGGCACCCAGGATGATATTTGATTAGTATAAGAACCAGCCCGCAGGCCACAGCCGCCTGCTGCTGTTTTGCATGCATCAATATTCCATCAGTGTTGGCGCTAGGGATTTTCAAAATGGGCTCCCAGAGACCCCATCAAGTCATAATAATGGGGTCCCACAGTAAATTTTTGGGGTCCCACTTTTTTGTAACCACTTTGAAAACCATTGATAAATGTATGCATTATCCTGTTATATCTCACAACTATATTGTGTTACTTAATTGATTAAAACAAATACCAAAAAAATACATTTTTATGCATATGTAAATTTATAGAGTTATAAATACTAATTCACTGTCTTCTTTTTTTCATGGATCTAAACTTTACCGCTGCTGCTATTTTTTTTCTACATTTCTTATTGTAATATTTTCAGAATGTGTTTGTTCTATTTTTGCCAGAGTAAGACAAAGAAAACAATTTGAAGTTGTCTTTATTTTTTAGTTTTAATGCCATGCTTTTAATAGTCCGGCCTGCAAGTGCACATATTTTTCTCCATGCGGCCCCTAAACTAAAATGAGTTTGACACCCCCTGCTCTAGACTACAACAATGAGAGTGGATACTTTCATAAAACGGCAAAAGAGAAAATACCTACTTCTGCCTGTAGGGCTCATAAATAATTATGACATCTGGACTACAAAAAATGGTGGATTTTTTTTTTTTAATTACAAAACGAAATTTCACCTGGATATGACATATTTTTTTCTTGTTTTAATTCCAGTTTAGGCCACGCCCAGTGTGTGTAACATTATTCCCCACAGCCAGCTCAATTATTTAATCCATCCATCCATTTTCTACCGCTTGTACCTTTATATTTCATTTATTTAAAAAAAAATACACTCTGTAATCAATACCCCTCCAAATATATTTAGATAGTATTTATTTGTCAAACGAGAATTATTTCCTAAACTGCTCAACAGCACTCATAATCCCCTGACATGCCTCGCCCCCTCCCTTCTAATCTTGCGACTAGCTCAAACGGCTGCCGCCTACAGTACAGTACATCTCCTCCGACATGCAGCTTCAGAAAACCAACACTTCCCACCCAAACTGATGGTGCTGCAAAGAGGAATGGGCAAAGAGGAAAGGGCGAAACTAAACAAAGATAGGTGTGCCAAGCCTGTGGCATCGTATTCAGAAAGGCTTCAAACTGTAATTGATGCCGATTGTGCATCAACAAAGTGTTGAGCAAATGGCTGTTAATACTTTTTATTTATTTTTTTTATTTTAATACATTTGCAAAATATAAAAATCCCCCAATAAATCACATTGTTAATTATGGGGTATTGTCTGTAGAATTTTGAGGACAAAAATAAATGTATACCATTTCGGAATTAGGTTGTAACATAATAAACGTGAAGCGCGGTGAATACTTTCCGGATGCAATGAAGCAAAACACCGCAAATAGGAACATGATAACATGAATGTGCAGTAAATGAGTGCCTCCGTGGTGATGCCCTGTCAGCACTACTATTCAGTTGCACACGCAGTGTTAGTAAATTGCACGCCCATTAATAGGGAACACTATTTTATAGATTGTGCTCGCTGTTTACAGCGTCGTGTTTGGATCTTAGTAAAACAGACCCTTAAAGGCCTACTGAAACCCACTACTACCCACCATGCAGTCTGTCCATCCATCCATCCATTTTCTACCGCTTATTCCCTTTCGGGGTCGCGGGGGGGCACTGGCGCCTATCTCAGCTACAATCGGGCGGAAGGCGGGGTACACCCTGGACAAGTCGCCACCTCATCGCAGGGCCAACACAGATAGACAGACAACATTCACACTCACATACTAGGGCCAATTTTAGTGTTGCCAATCAACCTATCCCCAGTCTGATAGTTTATATATCAATGATGAAATATTAACATTGCAACACATGCCAATACGGCCTTTTTAGTTTACTAAATTGCAATTTTAAATGTCCCGGGAGTTTTTTCTTGAAAACGTCGCGTAATGATGTCGTGTACGCTTGACGTTAGGAATATGAGCGCTGCACACACACACAGCTAAAGGTCGTCTGCTTTAACGGCATAATTACACAGTATTTTGGACTTCTATGTTGTCGAATCTTTTGCAAGTTTTTCAATTAATATTGGAGAAGTCAAAGTGGAAAGACGGAGTTGGGAAGCTTTAGTCTTTAGCCACACAAACACACAGTGATTCCTTGTTTAAAATTCCCGGAGGTGAAACTTTACTATGGATCACAGCGGTCAAGCGAACATGGATCCCAACCGAATGTCAACCAGCAGGTTTCGGTGATAAAATTGTGGTTAAAAAGTTGCTTCTTACCGGATATCAGCTGAGCTTGTGCCGCCCATACAGCTGCCGTCGACTTCCCTGAGACACTGTGCGTCAACACCCGGCCGTGGACGTACACTTCCGACTATCAGGTACTGTTAAACTCACTAAAACACGAGCAACACAATAGAAAGATAAGGGATTTCCCAGAATTATCCTAGTAAATGTCTCTAAAAACATCTGAATCCGTTTCAACGCAATCGCGTTTATTTTTTAAACTTTTTTTTGTTTTGTTTTGTTTTGTTTTTTCTAGTCCGTCGCTATCAAAATCCTCAAACACGAATCTTTCATCCTCGCTCAAATTAATGGGGAAATTGTCGTTTTCTCGGTCCGAATAGCTGTTTTTGTTGGAGGCTCCCATTAAAATCAATGTGAATATATGAGGAGCCCTCAACATGTGACGTCATCGTCTGCGACTTCCGGTAGAGGCAGGGCTTTTCTCCAGTTGCGAACTTTATCGTGGATGTTCTCTACTAAATCCTTTCAGCAAAAATATGGAAATATCGTGAAATGATCAAGTATGACACATAGAATGGACCTGCTATCCCCGTTTAAATAAGAAAATCTCATTTCAGTAGGCCTTTAATGTACAATTGCTGCTCTCACTGGTATGCCAACTGATAGGATGGTTGTATCTTTATTTTTAGATGAAGAATTACCGTATTTCCTTGAATTGCCGCCGGGCATGTAATATGCGCCTGCCTTGAATTACTGCAGGGTCAAACTCGCTTCGCAAAATAATTAGCGCATGCTTACTATTACAGCCGGGTCAAATTTGTGACGTCACGAGTGACACTTCCCCTGTCATCATTTTCAAAATGGAGGAGGCTTATTTCAACAATTTGAAAACGCATAAAGGGAAGAAGATTAAGAGCTATTCAGTAGGATTTAAGGTCCAAGCTATTGAATACCGGTATGCTAAAAAGAACAGTAAGCAGCTATGTTTTATTAATACACCGGTACCACCTGTGGAGCCGACGGTCCGACAGACAGGCAGGGCACTCTAGCTGTAGCAGCCGTGCCCAAGATACCGGCGAGCAAGCAGAAGAGCGACCTGGACTGAGGTTTTATTGAAAAATGAACAAAATCAAACTGCTCAAGCCATGTCCTTTCTTGGTTCTAAGTTGAAGTTTGAAGTTGAAGTTTATTTCAAACAAGCATAATGTTTCATTATGATACCTCAAATATTTTTTTTCACGTCTGGAAAGGAGTAGGAAGAAGCAAAGCTTATTTAATCTTTCTACATCCCAGCAATTACTCACACATATTTTCACTTACTGATCTCAATTCGTCTATAGTTTACATCAAATCACTCTAAATATAAAACGGTTATCTTCAAAATAGTTAATTCATTTATGATTCACCTAATGAAATGAATGATCTAACCTTTTCAATTCAAGACATTTATCATAATTCTTCTTATTTGTACTTTGTGAACCCTTGCAGTTTCAACAGTTTCTCAAATGGGTTATAATAGTGCATTGTTTGAATTTTAACATTAATCCATTACATAATTTAATTCCACATACTGATATAGGTTTTAACTGTTGTACATGCATACATATGTTTTCAATTACATTTTTCTACAAAGTTATATTTCTCTTTTGTTGAGTTGAATGTCAAATTTGACTAACTCCGTGGTATATGGCGACGACCCTCTACTATACAGGTGAGGGGCATTATTTATAATCTATAATTAACTTTCACCAACTTTGAGGCGATACAGCAGCTTACCGGCTCAATATGTAAATATAGCGCTCTGTGACCATGTTGCCACTAAAAAAAATAGTTTGTCTGCGTTTGCGCTTGTAATAACAATATTGCTAATACTTGGTCAATATTCAGGTCACATGATGTAAATGGAGTATTGTTGGCGGGTTTTGGATGTTTTTTTTAGGACTGGACTTAGAATGCATAAAAAAGAAAAAACGAATGTTTTTTTTTTGTCTGACATAGGGATTGTGAATGATATGCAAAATCCCCAAAAAGTGCAGTTCCCTTTTAAGCTGAACATTTTAGAAAGGTAGACTTGCTATCACTTCTCAAAAATGTCCCAGCTGACATTACATAACATAGCTCATCTTTATTTCCACTCACTGGCTGGTCAAGTTTTTAAAATGTGTCTTGATTTTGAGGCTAAACTTCAAAAATATTAAGAACTTCTGAGCCTCTTGAGAGTTTCTGTTGCTGGCACTGTGTCCTTCTCAGTTGTACAGGCCTGTTTCTGTCTTTTATTTCCCCAAAATACAATGTGATGTCTAAAGAAAGTCTGGCTGTGTCATTAGGGTTGATTTACACAGAAGGCTACAGCTGCCCATTTGGTGAAACCTGAAAGTAATGGATTTTACTGTGTAGCTTTTGGGGAACGTGTAATGTAAAACAGCTTGTTGGCGTCTCTAAATGAGTGCATCTGTCTCCATTCAGCACACACACACACACACACACACCCTTACACACCCTTGACTAAGAATGATGCCAACAGGCTGCCGGACTTGGTGCCTGGAGCAGGTCTCATTTTTTATGTGCATTCATGCTTCATCAGCATTCACTCGCACTTCAGTAAACAAAGTTAACATTCACTTAGTGGTTTTGTTGGGTGCCCCCTAACACCTGCCAGCTGCTGAACCTCTATTGCGTCAAATTTCCTGCAAAATTTTGCGCACAGGGCTAAGTCATCTTCCTAAATGTCCTATATGGCAACAACCCCTTCCGTATGTTTTTGAAAGATTGCGTTTGTAGATAGACATTACAGAAGCCATATTGGTCTTTGAGAGGCTTGTAATAAATATCGGGAGTCGCCTTAGAATAGGAAAGAACATTTTATTCTGGGTGCCTTGGATGTGCTACTCAAGCTTATCTCCTTTGTAGCGAGGACTGCTTTAACTCCTATACAATGAAATAAAGCAAAAAGTTGTTATGTTGTCCATGGTGACCTATTAGAAGGCTGACTACAGTGTCTCACAGGTAGTACCATCGTTGTTGGGTCGCTTCGGTTGTCTTTTCCTTCCATCATCATGCTCCTGTAGTGTTTTGCTATGTTTTGTAACGTGCAGCACACAAAAATAACATTCAGCATTATTTCTGGGCATTTTAGAAGCAGTACTATATTGCGATGTACAACGGGAACCCATTTTTTAGCGTGCTGAAGGTGTTCTCTGGCAAACGCTGACACTAACTGTGAGTGTGAGCTGGAATGATCCTGATGTAAGAAATTACATATAGCAACAAGTTTCTTTTCATACAGGAGATATGATAATAATAGTATTCCTATTAAAAAAAAACTAAGTCAATTGACAAAAAATGCCAGCAGACTTCCAAACGCATCAATTGAATTGATTTTATTCAGATGCTTAATTCATTCAGCAGTTCAGTGTTTCCCACAGGTCAGGCATCTATTTGTGGTGGTGTGGTGGTGCGGCGGGGTGTGGGGGTGGGCGTGGTGGTGGTGGGAGGGGGGATGGGGGGGTTGTCAGTGGCGGCTATGACCAAGAAGAACGCGGAGTTGGAATATAATTACAACACTTTATGTACATATTTATATACATATTTATATAATATTTACATATTTACATAATATGTAACTAAAAGCTCCATTCACAGACAGAGTCCCATTGCTTTTATGAGCGGTCGAGCGAGTCAAAAGCCGAAAAAAAATATATATATATTATTTGTATTTATTTATTTATTTTTTTAATTAGTGGTAGCCGTAATTCTTTCGTGGCGGGCCGCCACAAATCAATGAATGTGTGGGAAACCCTGCAGTTATAAGATGATGAAATGATATTGCTGAATAGACGATATGTCTAATATTTTTTTTATTTATGACAGTACATATATAGACTCAGACAAACTTTATTGATCCACTAGGGAAATTGTTCCACACAGTAGCTCAGTTACAAAGGATGGGAAGGTTAAGGATGGGAAGGATAATGCAGATATAAAGTACACTAAAAATGTACATTAGCAGCAATATAAAATATAATATAAGTAATATTTACATATTGTATATACAGTATATAGTATATACTGATATATTATATTATTATATTGTATTTTATATAATATATACAATATAAAACAAATCCCAATTACCATGTACAATATTACAGTATATGTAACAGCTGCAGCAAAAAAAAAGGGCAGCATATAATAGATGGTGACAAGCGCACCCATAGGACGGAGGATTCTCTCTTTATTGCCCGTCTTTGCAACGCAATCGCCTCCTTTCTGCCAGCCATTTTTCTACAGGTTTGCCAAAACAGCGGCTGTCGAACAGTTCCAGTCTTGATAAATCACATTACGAGCGCTAAATGAATATATTTGCATCTCCTCGTCCCAGAATTGTGAGCGTTCTGATAATTACGATGTAGTCCGCGTATACATGAAGACATACACGCGCTCCTTATTTATTCCACTTAGTAGACTATACTATGTGTGGGCTTTCACGTTTGCACATGTTTTAATACACAACCTTTACTAAATCAGGCCCTTGGACTTTTGCACCCCATTGGAGAAATGATGATTGCAGTTCGACAATTGCAGACATCTTCTACAAAATAGACTTTTTAGATCACGTACAATCTCCCCAAAGCAACATTTTGAAAAGACTTTTCAAAGCTGCAGCACTAAGCCTGTTTATTAGAGTTGAGACAAGTGAAGCAGGACCAGGATACAAAAGAACCATTACTGCACATGTCTCTAGGTCTGTGTACACACTTGATTGTACACTGTTTGATCTCAAACCTGGCAACACAAACATAATTCCCGCCTGGTGTTTTTTTTTCCCTCCCCCTCTGTCATCAAACAAACAGGTATTGTGACGTCGCACAGATTTCTCCAACCGCAGTAATTGTGGTATCGTTATTGTGTGGTGCGTGATTCCCGCCCTTGAGTGTGTGAGGCGGGGAACCAGGTGCTCGGATTGGCTGACCTGTCTTTGACTCGTCTTCTTCCAGCTCCTTGGCCTCTTCAGCTGTGGAAAAGACAGACGAGCTTGCATGAGTGGAAAGGCGAGGCACAAAGGCGAGCGCGTACAATGGAGACACTTCATCACAAGCCTGGGGCGAACTGATCCTTCACAGCTCAAAAGACAAGCTGTGATGAGAGCGCCTCTATGACCATCAGGCTCAACACAATAGTGCCCCCGTCGCAACAAACACACCGTACACTTTCCCAATCACCGCTGTACCCAGCCCCAAACATACTATCCATCTCACCGGGAAAGTTCACACATAGGGCTTCAGCTGCTGACTACAGAAGAAAATCAACACCAACGAACTCTTTTTGATGACAAAGGTGGATAGTGGGATTTATCGTTTGAAAATATGTTATGTAAACAAGTGGGTTCAAACACATGCAATAGAACCAACATTTTTACCCAAAAGGCTGAAAAGAACTTCACATTTGGAACACAGCATCATGTATTAGGACGCGAGATGTCTCACCATATTACACAGGTCTTCAGCTTTTGGTGATCTGGGGTATGGTTACAATAATCAATACGTATTTTCTTATTTTATCTACTTCTGCATCCACTATATCATGTTAGTATGGATAATCAGTTGTTACAGTAAAATCTACACTCAGCTCTTTTCTCCTTACCACTTTTACAGCATTGGTTCTGTTGCTGATGTGTTCCATCCATCCAGCCACTTCTTTTAGCTCCTCCCAGGGGATCCCGAAGCATTCCCAGGCCATAGTCTTCCCAACGTGTCCTGGGTCTTCCCCGTGGCCTCCTACCGGTTGGACATGCCCTAAACACCTCCCTCGGGAGGCGTTCGGGTGGCATCCTGACCAGATGCCTGAACCACCTCATCTGGCTCCTCTTAATGTGGAGGAGCAGCGGCTTTACTTTGAGTTCCTCCCGGATGACAGAGCTTCTCACACTATCTCTAAGGGAGAGCCCCTCCACCCGGCAGAGGAAACTCATTTCGGCCGCTTGTACCCGTGATCTTATCCTTTCGGTCATTACACAAAGCTCATGACCATAGGTGAGGATGGGAACATAAATCGACCGGTAAATTGAGAGCTTTGCCTTCCGGCTCAGCTCCTTCTTCACCACAACGGATCGGTACAACGTCCGCATTACTGAAGACGCCGCACCAATCCGCCTGTCGATCTCACAATCCACTCTTCCCCCACTCGTGAACAAGACTCCTAGGTACTTGAACTCCTCCCCAACCCGGAGATGGCACTCCACCCTTTTCTGGGAGAGAACCATGGACTCGGACTTGGAGGTGCTGATTCTCATTCTGGTCGCTTCACACTCGGCTGCGAACCGATCCAGTGAGAGCTGCATATCCCGGCCAGATTAAGTCATCAGGACCACATCATCTGCAAAAAGCAGAGACCTAATCCTGCGGTCACCGAACCGGAACCCCTCAACGCCTTGACTGCGCCTAGAAATTCTGTCCATAAAAGTTATGAACAGAATCGGTGACAAAGGGCAGCCTTGGCGGAGTCCAACCCTCACTGGAAACGTGTCCGACTTACTGCCGGCAATGCGAACCAAGCTCTGACACTGATCATACAGGGAGCGGACCGCCACAATAAGACAGTCCGATACCCCATACTCTCTGAGCACTCCCCACAGGACTTCCCGAGGGACACGGTCAAATGCCTTCTCCAAGTCCACAAAGCACATGTAGACTGGTTCGGCAAACTCCCATGCACCCTCAAGAACTTTGCCGAGAGTATAGAGCTGGACGAAAACCACACTGTTCCTCCTGAATCCGAGGTTCGACTATCCGGCGTTGCACTCCAAATCATTATTAAAGAAAAAAAAAAGTTCAAATGAGATTTCAATTGCCTGAAATACAAGATTCTCTCCAATACAACTTATTCACGTACAATACAATGCCTTAAGTGTCAACAAATAATTATATTAACCAGCAAATACTTTTATTTTCCTATCGCGTGGAATGTTAGAAAAAGTTTTATGCAGCTGAGATAGGCTTCAGCGACCCCCCCTGACCCCAAAAGGGACAAGCTGTAGAAAATGGATGGATGGATGGATGGATGGAAGTGACATTACTCATAGAACAAGGGCAGGTATGAAGTGAAATGTTAATTTGTGTTTTGGTTTCACCTGGGGGTCACAAAAAATTATTCAATTAAGTGCATGACACAAGAAGTTGTATAATGCGGACACATTTGTTATTGGATACTTTGTAATACTGCCTGGAACACGTATTTGTCAGTAATATAAAACTATATATTTGATACTTGTTTATACTAACAAATGTTGGAGGTTTGAGATTTAAAAGGGACAATACATGTTAGTGAACATTTGATATGTAAATATGTGAGATTATAACCAATGGCTGATTTCCATATCCAGTCCTCTGGCACATTCAAAACAACATTTAAAATTCAAAATTTTAGGTGCAAAAGACGGTGCTGTACACTTCCCCAGGAGTCATTTCCAAATTGGCGGAGGTTTTTTTTAGGGGGGGTTTACTATGTGTTTACTATGTTCTACAGCCATACAGATCACACTGATGGTTGTGATATAAAACAACTTGTCTTTAACACTCTTACTAATATGCGCCACACTCTGTGAACCCACACCAAACAGATTTCTGGAGAACATTGGCTCTGTAACACAATATAAACGCAACATAAGAATTACCCAGAATTCCAATGCATCCATGACTCTTGGCTATATTATACACCCAGCTAGCACCAAACCACCCCCCAACCCCCTTTCCGTGCGCCGGTTGAGGTGGGCGGGGTTGGGGCGCGTGTATAATATAGCCAAGAGTCATGGATGCATTGGAATTCTGGGTAATTCTTATGTCACTTTTATAATGTGTTACAGAGCCAATGTTCTCCAGAAATGTGTTTGGTGTGGGTTCACAGAGTGTGGCGCATGTTAGTAAGAGTGTTAAAGTTGTTTTTATCACAACCATCAGTGTAAAAGGTATGGCTGTTGACCAAGTGTGCATTGCAATGTCGTATGACAAGCAGCGATATGCATGCGTCCGGCCAGCACGCAGATAGCATGGTGTAAAGGTGGACGCGGTGACATGTTGTAGAGCAGTGGTCCCCAACCACCGGGCCGAGGCCGCAGAAGAATTATTTATTTTTGAAATTTTTTTTTTATATCACACTCAATTTTTTACTGCATGCCATTGGTAAGCGCAGGGGTGAGAAGAGGTTTTAAATTAATTAACGCCCCGGCGGCTATTCAAGGAAATACGGTATATCAGAAATTTTAGATGCAAGCTATACTTGTTTTTTTGTTTTTTTTGCTGATATCAGGCTGGTATCAATATTGGCTCGGGACACCAATACTCTCCAATTAATGCCCTGTCCTCTTTGCAGTTAATTTAAAAAAAGGCTAGTTTTATTAGAGCAGTTTAAAGTATGCGCTAGGTGAAAGAAATCCATTCTATATAAAATGTTTGATATAGAAGCTTTTATTGAGTCATGAAGTAAAAAGGCGAAGGTGGGAAAAAAAAGAAAGCTTTATTAACGCCACCCATGCAATGGGCTAGAGCTTCCACAACCGACTGCAATAGCCCAAGCTGCTCGATTCAGTTATGATCCAGACTCTACAGCCCTACATACATTATGACAGGGATGATAAATTACTTACTCGCTTCCCCACTTTTAGTGACCCCTTGCACCCGCACTATACAGACGCGGCAAGAAGAGAGTCAACTCCAATCTGGCTCGGGCCCGAGAACACCATTTAAAGATAAGACAGCTGCAATTAAGTCCCATGCTTCTTTGGAATTCACACCCTGCTTATATGTACTGTACATGGGAATGCTATTATAATCCCCCTCTCATCTGTTTTCACACAGTGTCATTCTATCAAGGCACACTCTACTTCAAATACTGCAGATCTACTGTAGGAAGGAAGGGAACAGAATATAAGCCTCTACATTTCAATAAGGTGGATAACCAGATAATCAATCGTGCTTTTGGTGTAAGGGTTGACAGCACGCAGTTCCACCTCCTTCCCACCCAACTAAAAGGGGCCCACACAACCCCGAGAGCCCTTTGCTCATGGGAGGAACTGCATTATATTAACTCTCTTTTCATTTCATTTCATATGTTCCGTGGAGCTATTTACTCTCTACTCTAAGTCTGTGTCACTTCCATATTTATTTTTAAACCTCTAGGCCCTGTTGCAGACACTAGCTGACCTTTATTTAAATGTCTCCTCCACTCTGAGCGGATCTCATTACAGCAGAGCTGGTTGCTTTGCACCCTCTATCCCCAGTCAGACTTTTTTCTTCTTTTTAGTGGCCTGCACTTGCGATTATTCCTGGCCATTCCACGACACTAATTACTGCAACCGACTAACGACTTTCCCCGCCATCCCACATCCCGGTATATATGCATTACATAGAGGCCCCTCTCGGTTTTTCGAAAGTTGCTTCGGCCGTCGAGGTGTCGTGATGACTTCCTGATCATTCATCTCATCGGTAAGGTTTTTATATCCTGATGAAGGCCCAGGAAAGGTTTGAAAGGGCCTTAATGTTTGATTAGTAAGGTAAACAAGAATTTAAGTATCTCCTTAACCATGTACTTGGCATAATAATTGATGAATTAAATAATATTTTGCACCACATTATCGAGTCTCCCTGGGTTTTGGAGGAGCCTGAGCTAGTGCGCGAAGTGGAGAAGTTCCGGCTGGATATAGTCGGACTCACTTCGACGCACAGCAAGGGCTCTGGAACCACTTCTCTTGAGAGGGACTGGACCCTCTTCCACTCTGGCGTTGCCGACAGTGAGAGGCGACGGGCTGGGGTGGCAATTCTGGTTGCCCCCCGGCTTAAAGCCTGCACGTTGGAGTTCAACCCGGTGGACGAAAGGGTAGCCTCCCTCCGCCTTCGGGTGGGTGGACGGGTCCTGACTGTTGTTTGTGCTTACGCACCAAACAGCAGTTCAGAGTACCCACCCTTTTTGGGTACACTCGAGGGAGTACTGGAAAGTGCTCCCCCGGGTGATTCCCTTGTCCTACTGGGGGACTTCAACGCTCATGTTGGCAACGACAGTGAAACCTGTGGAGAGGCGTGATTGGGAAGAATGGTCGCCCGGACCTGAACCCGAGTGGTGTTTTGTTATTGGACTTTTGTGCTCGTCACAATTTGTCCATTACAAACACCATGTTCAAACATAAGGGTGTCCATATGTGCACTTGGCACCAGGACACCCTAAGCCGCAGTTCCATGATCGACTTTGTAGTTGTGTCATCGGATTTGCGGCCTTATGTTTTGGACACTCGGGTGAAGAGAGGGCCGGAGCTTTCTACCGATTACCACCTGGTGGTGAGTTGGCTGCGATGGTGGGGGAGGATGCCGGACCGACCTGGCAGGCCCAAACGCATTGTGAGGGTCTGCTGGGAACGTCCGGCAGAGTCTCCTGTCAGAGAAAGTTTCAATTCCCACCTCCGGAAGAACTTTGAACATGTCACGAGGGAGGTGCTGGACATTGAGTCCGAGTGGACCATGTTCCGCACCTCTATTGTCGAGGCGGATGATCGGAGCTGTGGCCGCAAGGTAGTTGGTGCCTGTCGGGGCGGCAATCCTAAAACCCCTTGGTGGACACCAGCTGTGAGGGATGCCATCAAGCTGAAGAATGAGTCCTATCGGGTCCTTTTGGCTCATAAGACTCCGGAGGCAGTGGACAGGTACCGACAGGCCAAGCGGTGTGCAGCTTCAGCGGTCGCTGAGGCGCAAACTCGGACATGGGAGGAGTTCGGGGAAACCATGGAAACGACTTCCGGACGGCTTCGAAGCGATTCTGGACCACCGTCCGCCGCCTCAGGAAGGGGAAGCAGTGCACTATCAACACCGTGTATGGTGCGGATGGTGTTCTGCTGACCTCAACTGCGGATGTTGTGGATAGGTGGAAGGAATACTTCGAAGACCTCCTCAATCCCACCAACACGTCTTCCTATGAGGAAGCAGCGCCTGGGGAATCTGTTGTGGACTCTTCTATTTCTGGGGCTGAGGTCGCTGAGGTAGTTAAAAAGCTCCTCGGTGGCAAGGCCCCAGGGGTGGATGAGACCCGCCCGGAGTTCCTTAAGGCCCTGGATGCTGTGGGGCTGTCTTGGTTGACAAGACTCTGCAGCATCGCGTGGACATCGGGGGCGGTACCTCTGGATTGGCAGACCGGGGTGGTGGTTCCTCTCTTTAAGAAGGGGGACCGGAGGGTGTGTTCCAACTATCGTGGGATCACACTCCTCAGCCTTCCCGGTAAGGTTTATTCAGGTGTACTGGAGAGGAGGCTACGCCGGATAGTCGAACCTCGGATTCAGGAGGAACAGTGTGGTTTTCGTCCTGGTCGTGGAACTGTGGACCAGCTCTATACTCTCGGCAGGGTTCTTGAGGGTGCATGGGAGTTTGCCCAACCAGTCTACATGTGCTTTGTGGACTTGGAGAAGGCGTTCGACCGTGTCCCTCGGGAAGTCCTGTGGGGAGTGCTCAGAGAGTATGGGGTATCGGACTGTCTTATTGTGGCGGTCCGCTCCCTGTACGATCAGTGCCAGAGCTTGGTCCACATTGCCGGCAGTAAGTCGAACACATTTCCAGTGAGGGTTGGACTCCGCCAAGGCTGTCCTTTGTCACCGATTCTGTTCATAACTTTTATGGACAGAATTTCTAGGCGCAGTCAAGGCGTTGAGGGGTTCCGGTTTGGTGACCGCAGGATTGGGTCTCTGCTGTTTGCAGATGATGTGGTCCTGATGGCTTCATCTGACCGGGATCTTCAGCTCTCACTGGATCGGTTTGCAGCCGAGTGTGAAGCGACCGGAATGAGAATCAGCACCTCCAAGTCCAAGTCCATGGTTCTCGGCCGGAAAAGGGTGGAGTGCCATCTCCGGGTTGGGGAGGAGACCCTGCCCCAAGTGGAGGAGTTCAAGTACCTAGGAGTCTTGTTCACGAGTGAGGGGAGAGTGGATCGTGAGATCGACAGGCGGATCGGTGCGGCGTCTTCAGTAATGCGGACGTTGTACCGATCCGTTGTGGTGAAGAAGGAGCTGAGCCGGAAGGCAAAGCTCTCAATTTACCGGTCGATTTACGTTCCCATCCTCACCTATGGTCATGAGCTTTGGGTCATGAACGAAAGGATAAGATCACGGGTACAAGCGGCCGAAATGAGTTTCCTCCGCCGGGTGGCGAGGCTCTCCCTTAGAGATAGGGTGAGAAGCTCTGCCATCCGGGAGGAGCTCAAAGTAAAGCTGCTGCTCCTCCACATCGAGAGGAGCCAGATGAGGTGGTTCGGGCATCTGGTCAGGATGCCACCCGAACGCCTCCCTAGGGATGTGTTTAGGGCACGTCCAACCGGTAGGAGGCCACGGGGAAGACCCAGGACACGTTGGGAAGACTATGTCTCCCGGCTGACCTGGGAACGCCTCGGGATCCCCCGGGAAGAGCTAGACGAAGTGGCTGGGTAAAGGGAAGTCTGGGTTTCCCTGCTTAGGCTGTTTCCCCGCGACCCGACCTCGGATAAGCGGAAGAAGATGGATGGATGGATGGATGGATGGATGGATTTACATCTAACACAATTTCCCAACTTGTATGGAAACGGGGTTTGTACTTATAATAACGTATTATGACTTATAACAGGCCTTGAGATGAGAACACAAGCCAAAAAGTGTATTGTCTTTCAACAATTGGATAATTGATGACATTTTTGGGGTAAAAAAAAAGACTTGATAATACTATATTTTAGTGTTGTCCCTATACCAATATTTTGGTACCAGTACCAAAATGATTTAGATACTTTTCGGGACTTTTCTAATTAAAGGGGACCAAAAGAAATTGCATATATTATTTTAACAAAAAATAATACCGTAAATTAAACATATGTTTCTTACAGCAATTTTGTCCTTATATAAAATAGTGAATATATGAGACAACATGTGTTTTATTAGTAAGTAAACAAACAAAGGCTCCTAATTTAGCTGCCGACGTATGCAGTAACATATTGTGTCATTTTCCATTCTATTATTTTGTCAAAATTATTAAGGAAAAATTACAAGGACAAATTACTTATTAATCTACTTGTTCATTTACTGTTAATAAATACCGGCTCAATTTCTCTTTTAGCATGTTCTATCTACCCTTCTGTTAAAATGTAATAATCACTTATTCTTCTGTTGTTTGATACTTTGCATTAGTTTTGGATGATACCACGAATTTGGGTATCTATCTGATACCAAGTCGTTACAGGATCATACATTGGTCATATCCAAAATCCTCATGTGTCCAGGGACGTATTTAAATGATAAATGGGTTGTACTTGTATAGCGCTTTTCTACCTTCAAGGTACTCAAAGCGCTTTGACACTACTTCCACATTTACCCATTCACACACACATTCACACACTGATGGAGGGAGCTGCCATGCAAGGCGCCAACCAGCACCCATCAGGAGCAAGGGTGAAGTGTCTTGCTCAGGACACAACGGACGTGACAAAGTTGGTACTAGGTGGGATTTGAACCAAGGACCCTCGGGTTGCGCACGGCCACTCTTCCACTGCGCCACGCCGTCCCTGTTTATAAACAACGTCCTGAGTTTATAAACATTATTTAAAAAAATTAAGAAAAATAAAAAAAGATGTTGAGATGCCAAACTGGTAGGGACCGTTACTTTTCAGAGGCGGTATAGTACCGAATATGATTCATTAGTATCACGGTACTATACTAATACCGGTATACCGTATATTTTAACACCTTATCCATAAGCTACACTTCACACACATTTCACCTTCATATAAATTATTTGTGTCAGTGATTACCAATATTTATATTGTTAAATGCATTAAAAAAATGGAGTTGCCATTTCCAAGTATCACTTCACTTATTGATCTGAAGCTCTCCTAGCCAAACACGCAGTGGTTTTTAGATAGTGTTGTGTACAACTGCATCCCATAACCTGTGATTTGATGCCCTTATAATGTCTTGTTTGTTTCCTTTGTCCTCCAAATGAAAAGCCTACACAGATGATAATCCAAGGGGATGAAACATTGATTGTAGGCTGGTGAGGAGCCATAACCAGTGAGTTGTGATGGTGTTGAACGCCCTCTATACATACCTTCTCTCCTGGCTTCCTCGCAGCTCTCCTTGATCTTCCTGCGGCAGACAGCGGCCAGCGCGACAAGCAGGACCAGGAGGCACACAGCCAAGCCGACTGTCACCCATAGTGCCACCGGCGGGAAGGAGATGTTTTGACCTGAATCGGGGATGAAGGTAAGGATTTACAAGAATGCTTTCTCGCTCGCAAACTTTATTCCATTATAAAGGAACTTTGTTTTGTTTTTTTACTCGAGTGAAGGCAAAACCCATTGATTTAAAATGTCAATGTGAAATCCTGTTTCCGGTCAATGCACCACAACTCTCCTTTGTCGGCAGAAGTCATGCGGCCCCGGATCAAGGAAGTACAACCACCATCCTTTGACTGTAGGAAAGACACTAATTTGTGTTTAGAGGTGGTTACATTTGAACTGATACAGTACCCATCCATCCATTTTCTACCGCTTATTCCCTTTCGGGGTCGCGGGGGGCGCTGGCGCCTATCTCAGCTACAATCGGGCGGAAGGCGGCGTACACCCTAGACAAGTCGCCACATCATCGCAGGGCCAACACAGATAGACAGACAACATTCACACTCACATTCACACACTAGGGCCAATTTAGTGTTGCCAATCAACCTATCCCCAGGTGCATGTCTTTGGAAGTGGGAGGAAGCCGGAGTACCCGGAGGGAACCCACGCATTCACGGGGAGAACATGCAAACTCCACACAGAAAGATCCCGAGCCTGGATTTGAACCCAGGACTGCAGGAGCTTCGTATTGTGAGGCAGATGCACTAACCCCTCTTCCACAGTACCAATTTCTTAATTCCTTAACAGTACTTTTGTGGGTGTTGATTGTTTATGTTAATAATATCAAATGCTGTACTGCAACATTTAAAAATGAGGTGTTTATGATAACTTCTGTAATTTTTTAAAATTAAGTTTGCAAGTACCTAATTAAATAATGATAAATTAGTTGTACATGTATAGCGCTTTTCTACCTTCAAGGTACTCAAAGCGCTTTGACACTACTTCCACATTTACCCATTCACACACTGAGGGAGGGAGCTGCCATGCAAGGCGCTAACCAGCACCCATCAGGAGCAAGGGTGAAGTGTCTTGCTCAGGACACAATGGACGTGAAGAGGTTGGTACTAAGCGGCGATTGAAATAGGGACCCTCGGGTTGAGCACGGCCACTCTCCCCACTGCACCACACCATCAGGACCTAAAGCCGCTACTTTTTTCCAATGCTTTAAACCTTGTGGCTTATGAAACGGTGTGGCGTGTTAATGGATTTTTCTTCGCTAATGGGCATAATGTTTTCTATTCAACAAATAGTTTTCATGTTACACCGACAGACACTGAATAGGTGTGGTATTGTTTGTGCAAAGGCGCCATCTTCGCTAACTGCAGGTGCTGCCGGTTTACAATGTACTTCTTGTTTCGTGCCGGAAGTGCCGCTCAAAAGGATTATTCAAAGCAGGGGTATCAAACTCATTTTAGATCGCGGGCCACATGGAGAAAAATCAACTCCCAAGTGGACCTGATGGCTAAAATTACGGCATGATAACTTAAATATAAGATTCAGATTGTTTTCTTTGTTTAGAAATAGAACAAGCACATTCTAAAAATGTGCAAATTATAATGTTGTTGTTTTTTTACACGTACATGTTGCAGTTAATAGTATTCTACCTGTGGTTTATTTTTATTTTTTTAGATATGTTGCATCATCTACAGCAGGGGTCGGCCACCTTTACCACTCAAAGAGCCATTTTGACCCGTTTCACAAAATAAAGAAACAAAGGGAGCCACAAAACACTTTTGAAATTTAATATGAAATGATATTGCATACAGAGTTTTTTCTGCTTTGTGTTAAGTATAAAGCAGGGGTCACACCTTAATATGAAAATTAAAAACCTTGATATGAAAATTAAATGTAAGTGCGGCCCTCAAGTTTTATATGAGTGACGCTTGACAGCAGCACACTTGCCGACACAATTTTTCCGGGAGACTTCCGAACTAGAGAGCAAATATTCTCTCAAGTATCTGCTGATTTTCACCCAACCAACAATAACAAGGGCATGTTATTATGACACTGTCTTTAGCGCCCTCTACAACCTAAACCAGGGGTGCCCACACTTTTTCTGCAGGCGAGCTACTTTTCAATTGACCAACTCGAGGGGATCTACCTCATTTATATATATCATTTATATTTATTTATTTATGAAAGAGACATTTTTGTAAACAAGTTAAATGTGTTTAATGATAATACAAGCATGTGTAACACATATAGATGTCTTTCTTTCACAAAGACAAGAATATAAGTTGGTGTATTACCTTATTCTGATGACTTGCATTGATTGGAATCAGACAGTAATGATGATAACGCCCACATTTTCAAATGGAGGAGAAAAAAAGTTGTCCTTTCTGTACAATACCACATGAAAGTGGTTGGTTTTTGGCATCTAATTCATCCAGCTTCCATACACTTTACAAGAAAAACATTGGCGGCAAATTCCGTAGCTTGCTTGATTGACATTCACGGCACCCGAGGGTCTTGTGAGATGACGCTGGCTGCTGCCAGTTCATTATTATGAAAAAATGACAGAGAGGAAGGCGAGAAACACTTTTTATTTCAACAGACTTTCGCGCCGTCCCTTCCGTCAAAACTCTAAAGGCCGACTGCACATTTCCTATCTTCACAATAAAAGCCCTGCTTCATGCTGCCTGCGCTAACAAAATAAGAGTCTCGGAAAGCTGGCGTGCACAAGTGATGTGCACGCCAGCTTTCTGAGGGATCACTTGTGCACGCCAGTTTTCCGAGACTCTGTATTTAGTTAGCGCAGGCAGCATGAAGCAGGGCTTTCATTGTGAAGATAGGAAATGTGCAGTCGGCCTTTAGAGTTTTGACGGAAGGTACGGCGCAAGAGTCTGTTGAAATAAAAAGTGTTTCTCGCCTTCCTCTCGGTCATATTTTAATAATAATGATCTTGCAGCAGCCAGCGTCATCTCACAAGACCCTCCGGTACCGTGAATGTCATTTAAGTGACGTCTTGGTGAAGATTGATGATCAGTAATTTTTAGGTCTATTTTTTTTAAAAGCCTGGCTCGAGATCGACTGACACACCCCCCGCGGTCGACGTAATGGGCACCCCTGACCTAAACTAACGGCTTGCCAGCCCAGTCACATGTTGAATGTGGTTTCTGTACTCACATGGAAGTGACTGCAAGGCATACTTGTTCAACATCCATACAGGTTACACTGAGGGTTGTGATATAAACAACTTTAACACTGTTCCTAATATGCGCCACACTGTGAACCCATACCAAATAAGATTGAGAAACACATTTCGGGAGAACATCCACAACATAAACACAACAGAACAAAAACCCAGAATCCCATGCATGCCTAACTCTTCCGGGCTACATTATACACCTGCCACCATCAACCCCCCCCCCAAAAAAGAAGATACAAACAACTTTAACAGTTTTACAGTTGTTTATATCGCAACCCTCAGTGTAACCTGTATGGCTGTTGAACAAGTATCCCTTTCAGTCACTTTTGTGTAATAACAGATGCTGCATATTACATGTGCCCGGCCAGTATGTAGATAGCAATGTGCAAAGGCGGGCGCGATGACATGTTTCAGAGAGCGTGAATTTCGGCACGCCATCAATATTGTCGTCCGGGTGAAAATCGTAAAAAAGTTTTCCCTGGGAGAGACACTGAAATCCGAAAACCTTCTGGAAAAATGCTGAGCCACATTAGAAAGATCAAAGATCCGCATGCGGCTCTGGAGCGGCTGGTTGTCTACCCCTGATCTACAGATACAAAGAATTGCTATTGCGACATTTAGTGGACACTTTTAGAACAGCAGTTTCTTTCATTCAAAAATGTCGGCTCACTTTTACACTTAGCAAACTCATCACGCGGGCCGGATAAAACCTGATTGCGGGCCTAATCCGGCCCACGGGCCATACGTTTGACACCCCTGCTCTAAGCAATATTTGTAAACGTTACAATATAACTAGAACAATTCATACGTACTAAACCAGCCCATGTGTGATGACCATAGGAGGATTTTCATGTATATTATATCACAATGTATTTGAGCTAGTAATTTTAGCTCGACACTGACTGCTCTACACCACAGCGTGATTCAAAATGAATACGCCAAAATTATCACTTGATATTTCAAAAATTACAAACAATAGAAAACCTAGCTTTAACACATGTTGTACATAACTTTGAGTATTTATTACATGCTTTACACATACTCAATATGGCCACCATCAACATCAAGACAATATGAGAATTCCTCCCAAACCTCACCACAGATTGTTGCTGCTATTATTCGATTCTTCATGTCATCGATATTTGCAGGCAACGGTGGAACACTTGTCTTTAACATACCCCCACAGAAAAAAAGTCTCGCACAATTAGGTCCGGGGATCTGGCAGGCCGAGCGCAGAGAGCAAGGTCTTTAGCACTTCCACTACCAGTCCACCATTGAGGCACGTTTTCATTTCGATAAATTCTAATCTCGATATGCCAATGGGGCGGAGCTCCGTCTTGTTGAAAAACAAAGTCATTTTAATCTGCTTGAAATGAAGCGAATAGTTAGTTTTGGAGCATTTCGAGATATGATTTTGAGACCAAATGACCATTGATACAGTCTAGGACAATGCTTTACAACTGAATAAATGCATGAGTTTGGCATATTCTTTTTGAATCACCCTGGAAATATATATGTATATATATGAGGAAACAGAAGTCAGTGTGAACCTTCAGCTTTCAGGGTAAGAGCCTTTTCATATTACATCTTTTGAATCATTCCATTGAGTCCAGATGGTCAACCGCTTTGCAGTCGCAAAACACTTTTTTCACCCACACAACGTTGGCTGTAGCTAACAATCCCATTCTCTTCCCTGCTGTCTAAGTTCTAATGAAGGGCATTTTGGTAAACTATCTTCAACTGGGATCAGTGTACAAACATGATTATGCATATTAACACATAAATTGTGTTTTTAATTAATGCATTTTCAACACAGCTCTCTTGTAAAATCACATAAAAGTGAGTTACGGTGTCTCTGCAAAGGGCAAACTGATGCACGGAAGCAAAAAAAATAAAAAATGGTCAGCAGCAGCAAAAAATATATATATATATCACAGACAGACAAATTTCCCCAGAGTATTTAAACTGAACAGAGGGAGAAGCAAAGAAAACAGCGGAGCCAGTGAATGGCTGTGAGCCTGGTAGTAGCACAAACAGGCCTCCTTCTGAGAATACCCGTGCCGGCCAGATAATAACAGAGAGGGAAGAAAAAAGAAAAATTGCTGGCTTTGTAAAGAGGAAATGATGAAGCATCTGCAAAGACTTGGCATGGAGTCTCAAGGCAGGCAGACAGGCTTGAGTGCAGTCAATCCAAGATGGAGGGCAAAGAGAGGGGATCCTGTTGGAGATGATCCGCTGTCAGAGACGGTCGGAACTACATGAACCTATTTTTTTTCCTTGCAAATCATGAAAGGGCGTAATACAACATGTTTGGAAGCCTGTGTTCGGCGGACTCTTGCTTGGTATTCTTTGGTGAATCGGCTGAATGAAGTCTTATTAGTAACAAGGAAGAAATAACACATGGCAAATTTGCAATCTAATCGAATCGAGTTTGGTCACACACTGTTGTGGGATGTCATTGCCCTCCTCAGTCACAAGTCAGCCAGCGCAGTCACTCGAGCATCACCATCAAGCTCAAAACAAAAACAATAGCCGACTAAAGTGGTTTGGCTTCACAAAGTGGGCAGGGCACATGCTGTTCATCCCCCAACTTTGTGGTGTAAACCTTGCAAATTGGGTATCAGTGTAAAGGGAAATGTAAAGAAAATGAAGATTGGTATAATAAAGAAATGACTTTCAAAAATATTTTTGCATTTTGTACACATTTTTAGGTAATTGAAAATATTCCTTGAAACATATTTAGGAAAATTAATATTCAATTAAGAAATGTAAATGTGTTATTATTTTTGTATTGTGTACAGTTATATTATTTATCAATTTTATAGGCTACAAAAAAGGAAAAATAATAATGAGGATTAAGATTAACTCAGGGGTCGGAAACCCAAAACGTTGAAAGAGCCATGTTGGACCTAATATACAAAAAAAAAATCTGTCTGGAGCTGCAAAAAAATAAACACCGTACATAAATCCTATAATGAAGGCAACACATGACGTAAGTGTCTATACTAGCTATAATAGCCTACTATTAGAATGACTTTAAAAGTCTCATATGAGTTTTGTAATGAATGCACTGTTGCGATCCGTGACTCGGATCTTTACATATTATTGTTTATTTTTCCATATTTGTTCTCATTCTCCATTTGATCCGTTTATTTCCCGTTTACTCCATCACCATGGTTACTTATTAGTTTCAGCTGTTACTCCCGGTTCCTGCACACCTGTTATCTGCTAATCACCTTCCCTTTATAAGCCAGCCTCTTCTGTTTATTCTTTCTGGGACTCTAGTTTTTTTTCACGCAACGTAACGTCAGGTATGCTTTTCTCGCTAGCTCATTAGCTCAACCACCTAGTCATCTTTAGCTCACATGCTAATCATCTTTGTTTTTACTTTTTATGCCTTCATGCCAAGTCTTAGTTCTTTAAATTTCCTAGCTTTCACGCTAGCGTCTTTTGTTTCCATCTTTATTAGCTCCAGTGTTTTTGTTCAGAGCTCACCTTTTGTTAATAAATTTGTTAGATCCTACCTTTGTTGTGTTCTTCGTTTGACGCATCCACGGAGGAATCGAACCCGGTACCACGATGCCGAACCGGCGTTACAGCCACCACATGATGTAAGTGTCTATATTAGCTTTAATAGCCTACTATCAAAATGAATGTGTCCCAGGCTGAAGCAAATCTTCGTTGACAGAAATGTTGAAATGTAATATGTATTCTACACATCTTTACAACAGTAGAAACCATTAGTAAATCAGAGGGTACTCAAGAAGTGAGATAACTCCTGGAAATTACCAGTTTGCCAGCTTTTAATGGACGGAGGTGTAGATTTGTGTGTCCAAGTTAAAGGAAACGGCAGGCTATCTTCTTCTAATAGATTTATCACTATCTTTGGCAAGCTAAGTAATGTTTGCTGTGGTCTGGAACGACATGGCGCACAAACAACTATCTGAAATACAGCCAATATTACAAACATATAATGTTCGAGATGCCACCTCAGTAGAAACATTTAAGTCTCACCTTAAAACTCATTTGTATACTCTAGCCTTTAAATAGACTCCCTTTTTAGACCAGTTGATCTGCCGTTTCTTTTCGTTTTCTCCTATGTCCCACTCTCCCTTGTGGAGGGGGTCCGGTCCGATGGCCATGGATGAAGTACTGGCTGTCCAGAGTCGGGACCCAGGATGGACCGCTCGCCTGTGTATCGGTTGGGGACATCTCTGCGCTGCTGATCCACCTCCGCTTCGGATGGTTCCCTGCTGGCTCCACTCTAGACGGGACTCTCGCTACTGTGTTGGATCCACTTTGGACTGTACTCTCACGGTTGTGTTGGATCCACTATGGATTGAACTTTTACAGTATCATGTTAGACCCGCTCGCCATCCATTGCTTCCGGTCCCCTAGAGGGGTGGGGGGGTTGCCCACATATGTGGTCCTCTCCAAGGTTTTATAGTCATCATTGTCACCGACGTCCTACTGGATGTGAGTTTTCCTTGCCCTTATGTGGGCCTACCGAGGATGTCATAGTGGTTTGTGCAGCCCTTTGAGACACTAGTGATTTAGGGCTATATAAGTAAACATTGATTGATTGATTTAATGTCATGAGACATGCAATACTAAATTACATACAAAGATAAAAGTAAAGGATATTAAATGAGCTCAAATATTCCTAAAAACGAGGCATAATGATGCAATATGTACATACAGCTAGCCTAAATAGCATTATAGCATGGACTAGCACTGACCAAATATGCCTGATTAGCGCTCCAACAAGTCAATAACATAAACAAAGTTCACCTTTGTGCATTCACGCACAGCATAAACTGTTTGGTGGACAAAATGAGACAAAGGAGTGAAAGATTTTACATGTAAACAAACTGTTGAGTTTGTTTGTATTTTACCCCCACCTTTTTAAATTTTCAATCATTTTTTAAAGATGCCGTGGGTTGCTGACCTCCGGATTGACTCCTTGAAGAACACTATTTTATAATTCTATTTCAATCTTTGTAAAGCTGATTTTTCTTGTGTAATGAATTTAAAGGGCCTCTTAAAGGTTAATATTTGTCCCAAGTAGTGTTGCTGCAAAGCGAATGCTACAAGAAAAAAATAAGCGGTCAAGTCCATCCTGTCATTTTGATGAAGCTGCGTGAAACTCCCTGGGCTTGCCGTGACTGATGACGACGTACCTCGCAGCCCTCGCAACCCTCACAGCCCTTCACTGTGCTATTTAAAGGATGACCATCTGAGAATATCAGTGTATTGACGGACAAACACGTGGGCGAGAGGAATAACCATCTCTCTAAGCCAGATAAGAACCAAACACATCACGAGTTAAGAAGACCTTACGCTCCTCGGGTCTCTGTCTTTTTCATTCCCTTTTATTTTCACACTTTCCCGACCACACTGACCCCCCGCCCCCCACCACCCACCCCTTAAGGCAGACTGATAAAGACAAATGCCATAGTCAGCTATCATGGCCACGTCGAGCCCCCAAAGAGCTGCAGGATCATATTTTTCCTTTTCTCTTGTTTGATGATGTGATTCTGTTTTCTTCTGAAATAGATTTGTCCCTAATAGCTTTGTTTACCTTGCCTCTCTTTTCCCCCTCTATTCCCTCTGTGCGATGGAATGGATGGAGTGTTTGGACATTACCTGGTGCAGCAGCTTTTTAGATGGCCTTGCACCAAGTAAGCTTCACATTAAAAGGTGCATATTGCTTTAAAAAGTACATCAATCACGTTTTCATACCATGTGATGGTATAATTGTCCGCCTCTGCATAAAACCAAGTTGGAAATTGGATGTGGGAAAAGCTGATGTAATACTGCAGAGGGAGAAAGACATGGCACCAGCATGATGTTTTTGTGACAAACTTGTCCTCTTATTCTTCTTCATGATTTACTATTTGTTAGCCTCGAACAGTTCACTTGTTTTTTGACATGCTTGTGTTTTGTCTTTGTTTTTTGACGTTCTTCTGTTTGTATAGATCAGTGGTTCTTAACCTGGGTTCGAACTTCGATCGAACCCTATGGGTTCGGTGAGTCGGCCTCAGGGGTTCGGCGGAGGTCAAAACACACCCGACTCTTTGTGTCAATTAAAACTTCTCCCTATTAAGGTATTACGGATACGGCAACAGCAGAAGTCACACTGATCTGCAGGTGTGTAATTTGTTGTGAGTTTTTGCACTGTGTTGGTTTTGTTCTTTGAACAAGGTGATGTTCATGCACGGTTCATTTTGTGCACATTTGGTAACACTTTAGTATGGGGAACATATTCACCATTAATTACTGGCTTATTAACATGCAAATTAGTAACATATTGGCCCTTAACTAGTCATCATTAAGTACTTATTAATACCTTATTCGGCATGGCCTCATTATAACCCTAACCCTCTAACCCGAACCCAGTAACTCTAAATTAAGTCTTTGTTACTTGGAATATGTTCTCCATACTAAAGTGTTGCCAAAAACACATAACTTTGTCTTGAATTTGAAAAAAAACACTGTTTTATTTTTCACTAAGAAGGGTTCGGTGAATGCGCACATGAAACTAATGGGGTTCGGTACCTCCAACAAGGTTAAGAGCCACTGGTATAGATGTACAGCATGTGTATATCCTGAGAACCGGCATCCTCTGCGGTGTATTCCTTTATATACACTATATTGCCAAAAGTATTTGGCCACCCATCCAAATGATCATAATCAGGTGTCCTAACCACTTGGCCCGGCCACAGGTGTATAAAATCAAACACTTAAGCCTGGAGACTGTTTCTACAAACATTTGTGAAAAAATGGGCCGCTCTCAGGAGCTCAGTGATATCCAGCGTGGAACTGTCATAGGATGCCACCTGTGCAACAAATCCAGTTGTGAACTGTACATTTTGGACTGCATTGTGCCGAGTGTGAAATTTGGTGGAGGAGGAATTATGGTGTGGGGTTGTTTTTCAGGAGTTGAGTTTGGCCCCTTAGTTCCAGTGAAAGGAACTTTGAATGGTCCAGGATACCAAAATATTTTGGACAATTCCACGCTCCCAACCTTGTGGGAACAGTTTGGAGCGGGGCCCTTCCTCTCCCAACATGACTGTGCACCAGTCCACAAAGCAAGGTCCATAAAGACATGGATGACAAAGTGTGGTGTGGATGAACTCGACTGGCCTGCACAGAGTCCTGACCTGAATCCGATAGAACACCGTTGGGATGAATTACAACGGAGACTGAGAGCCAGGCCTTCTCGACCAACATCAGTGTGTGACCTCACCAATGCGCTTTTGGAAGAATGGTGGAAAAATCCTATAAACACACTTTGCAACCTTGTGGACAGCCTTCCCAGAAGAGTTGAAGCTGTAATAGCTGCAAAGAGTGGACTGACCTCATATTGAACCCTATGGGTTAGGAATGGGATGGCACTTCAATTTCATATGTGAGTCAATGCTGGTGGCCAAATACTTTTGGCAATATAGTGTATATTTTTTGTCAGCATTACAAATAGAAAAAATAGCTCTGTTATTGATCAACATATACGTAGAGCACAGTCTACCAAATCCAATTCCGTATGTGCTAAATCTACACTGAAAAAAAAGGTAAATAAAATAGTAGATTTTAGAGGAAAAAAAACCCATTAAATAGTAGTGAAATTAAGAAGCTGCGTGGACAGATCATTTTACTTGAAAAAACATTATAAATTGAGATTTTTGCATATAGAAATTAGTAGGACTTTTAAGCAGAAATAAGTATTTCATTCAGAAAACAAGCATTATTGTACTTGTGTTTCTTAATTTAAGCATCTTAGAGTTGTCTTTAAACAAGACTTTCTATGTGGGGGAAAACCAAAATATCTTATCTTATTAGTTATTTTCTCAATTTTTACATTTTAACATAGGTCATGCTATAATTACGATTTGTCATAGGTACCGTAGATTCCTGACTATAGGCCGCTACGGTTTTCCTACACACTAATTTATTTAAAAAATGTTTTTGTTAAAGGCCGTATTGTTTTTTGTTCAATAGATTTTATTAAACCCAAGCAGAGGACTAAATTGTTGTGGTATAATTTGTGCTATGGCCCCATCTTTTGGACAAGTTTGGTCACTACAGGTGCTGCGAGTTGAAAATGTACTTCCTGTTTGGCCTTTAACCGGAAGTAAAACTATCCATAGCGTTTTTGCTCAAAAGGATTCATTCCTTTAAGCAATGTTTGTAAGTTTCACAATTTAACTAAAACTGTTTATACTTACTCAACCGTCCCGTGTGATGTCTTTAGGAGTGTTTTCATACATGATTATATGTTATTGCAAAGTAATGAAGCGTGGTTAGCATGAGCTAATGTGCTAACATGTCTATGATTGTCTGTGTTAGTATTAATTACTTACAATGGCATTATTTTTGTATTGTTACAGTTTCACAAATTCCTCAGTAAATCCACCAAAATGTCACTGTGGCGTTGTTGAGTCTGTTTAGCTGATTGAGGAGCTAGCTTTGGCAGCAGTGGGTCTAAGTTTAATCAGCCGTTTTACTGCCGTGCTACAGACTCAGTTTGGAAACAATTAAGATAGCATTTAAAACATATTTCTGTGTAAATAACTCATTTCACAATGTTTATATCTGCGGCTAATAGTCCAGAAAATATGGTAAATAGCTCTAAAAATTCAGGACATTTCTAGAAATTAAATTCTAAATATTGGCAAGTGGCAAATAATTTGCAGTGCACTGTACTCGGCCCCTAAAACTGATTCTGATGCTGATGTTCACAAATGTCCACTGCAGAGGATTCTGGATCTCAGCAACATATAGCAATTGCCATAGCAACACAGATGCTGCCAATCCTCTATCAGAACTGGAAATAGGGATGTTATTATAATGTTGGTATACAATTGTGAAAACAAAATCAGCACTGTATGATATAACTAAATAAAATAGTCCATCACAACCTTTAATAGTCTGGGACTTCAGTTTATTCTTACAAGATAGCCTGGCATGATCTGCTGGTGGAATGGTATTTTTGTTTTGTTTTGTCTCTTTTATATACATGGTGCAATTTTATGTGCATAATATCTACCATTTCTTGCTCATTCATTAGTTGTTTTCTTTGTGTTTTACTTTTGTAGCTGTATGTAGAAATGTAGCTACTGAAGTAGTAGCTCGTTGCATCAGCTTTGTGCTCTTTTAATGTATTTTGTCCGTTGTATTCTTTGATAATTCCCTCTTGTTTTCGTGTGATTTTCACCTTATTTTTATGGACTTTTTGTGTCTGTATTGCAACCACATAATTTCTCCATTGTGGGATGAATAAAATCTATCTCATCCTATCTCTAATATATGTCCCTTTTCTGAAAATGCTGTACAAAGGGATCAGCCACCAATTAGTATCGGCTGATTTTTAAGAACAAATATGTGATCACCATTGCCAAATAATGCCTTTTGATGTTAATCACCTGTAGCAGAAACTGTATTCAATTTTAGTCCCCCGGCTGACAAGTGGCTAGCAAGCACGTGTCGCCATACAAAGTGTAGAGCCGCTCCCCTAAGCTACAGAAAACCATCTCCATACACAATCCAGTACTTTTTTTGGTACCGATTCACGTAAAATCCAATGTTTCCATGTTGCCAACTTCACACTTTGGCACGTGTCTATCACTCCAGCAGCCCTGTAAGTGGACTCAGCCAAACTCATTCGAGGTAATGTTGCAATTTCTAATGGCAACAAAGACATTGACTTAAAAAAACGCTCCAACATAAGTAAAGAAAGGCGCCATTTAGCAAAAAAATATACTAGCTTGATGCTAATATACATTGATTTTGCTATTGACATGCTACTGATTAGCATTAGTGATTTTATATAGCAATTTCAACACCTTTAAATTTGTTAGTGAAAACCACCCAAGATAATGCACATTACAATCAAACAGCTGGTGTGTAATAAGCACAATACTTAGAGCGTTAGCACTTTTTAGAGTGCAACCAACAACAAAGAAAATGCACCATAAACTGTACACTACTGAAATCTAAAGTTTTGGACTTGCAACTGTAATTGCAAATATGATGATAATAAAACACGACATGACAACTGGACAGTATTTATCATTATCAACTAATTTTTAAAATATTGCAATAAAAATTTTATTTTATTATGAAAAACAATTATTATTTATTAATACACACAAAAGTACAGAACATTGGTACCGTTGAGTACCAATGACTGTGAATGTTGTCTGTCTATCTGTGTTGGGCCTGTGATGAGGTGGCGACTTGTCCAGGCTGTACCCAGCCTTCCGTCCGATTGTAGCTGAGATAGGCACCAACGCCCCCCTGCGACCCCAAAGGGATTAAGCGGTACAAAAATGGATGGATAGATGGAGTACCGGCATTGTTTCCAAGGTACCGGGAATTGGTACCGTATCGGTTCAAATGTGAACGGTGCCCACCCTCACCTCTAATACAGCATATAAACCGTATTTCTTAGTATCGTAAGTATTACAATAAGGAATCATTATCACTGATGCACGTTCCTAATCATGTTATACACAAAAAAGCAAACAGGAACAGGCATGCTAATGGAAAAGCTAGCAAATAAGTGCCTAGTAAACTTTAAGAAGTGTTGATGGAACCACATTACAAAAAAATTAACAAGTTGATTAATATTATCAGCATTGTCAGACTCAGTACACTAAATGTTTAAGAGGAGGGCAGATCGATCTTTAAATTGGTGTTGTCGATACCAAGGGTGGTATTTGTGTATGTTCAGTAATAAAGCAATTAAATCAATATTTGTATTTTCTCAAAATTGTTTTAGTTAATGTTTACAAACTCTAGGAATAATTCCCTGTAAACAGGAGGTCTTTGAGAGCAAAAACCTAAAGGATTTAAAATGAGTAATATATACAAACTATTGATTTTGTTTAGTTATTGTGTACTGTTGCCTTTATTTTGCTCAAACAATTGTATGTAATACATATTGTGTTGATATTATCAGACTGTAAAAAAACAAGTATCAGCCACATAAAACCCTTAATGGAACATTTTTAGTTGTGCCACATTAGATACATAATTTTCCAGAAGATTTGGGCAAATTCCGAGATGTATGGCTTTCCAAACAGCTCCAATGCCATCAAAATAGAGTTTCAAGTCCTCAGTAGAGATAAAGCGCATATGAGAACACTGAGCATTGTGTTTCATTCATTATTAAGCATCATTGGATTCTCACAGACAAATCTGTTTTTTTTTTACTACTTTGTCGTTGGTTGCATATTGAGCAGAATTCTCCTCTATTGGGTCATTATTTAGCAAGTTTCCAATCTTTGGTACTGTCCAATGTCTCATTAGGAATAAATCGGTTGCTTAGAAGTCCATCTAATAGGTGTGGTGGCCTATTTAAAGAAGTCGAGTTCGTCCATCATTATTACACTAAATGTCAAGCCACGATGCAACAAACTAATTGTGAACTAAGTCAATGACAAGTTGACCATCAATCACAAATAATACAGAGAAAGGCTGCATAAGTGAGCATTTATTCTATCAACTCCGCCAAAGGAGGATACATCAAGAGGGCACAAACCACAGCTTTTTTAAAGAGCTGTAATTAAAACTATCTGTTCAATGCCTAGGCTTCACTCTTTAGGTACCTCAGCCAACTCTACAGACTCCTTTTTAACTCACATTTCTTTGTAAAACAATGTCTAAATGGAAAATGCTGCCAACTCCATCAGACACAGAACCCGTACTCATCTTGTAAGATTTTAGGGCTGCTTCTGAAACTCTTGTTCCAATTTCTTTAACAGGATGTTACACAGACTAGATTACTTCATTCCGATAAAAAAAAACCTGTCTGTGGAGTTGTACGATTATGAAACATACACACTGTCGTGCAGCTGATACTTAATCAGATTTTAAAAATATGCTATTAAACAGGCGAGGCTCTAATAACATTAGGAGTTTAAAGTCAATGTAATCTGGTCCCAAGAGGGGTCAAAGTGAACATGCTGAGTTCATATGTTTGCATAATGCATTATGGATAAGTTTAGTGAATAAATGTCAATACAATATGAAACTTAAAGGGGAACTGCACTTTTTGGGGAATTTTGCCTAGCCTTCACAATCATTATGAAAGACATGACGAGGACCAAGCGGTTTTCGTGTCATCCTCACCAGTTCCAGGTCCAAATTGGCTGTCAAAAACTTGTCGGCTTATCAACCAAGACGTCTCATGTCCAGGTAAAATGCATGATTTATGTTCAACAATAAAGTTCCAAGGAGCAGGGAAGTGAGGAAACAGCAGACCACTTTATGATATACAACCATAGGGACACACAAAAATGATTACGTTGCCGCTATAAATAGTTTGTCTGTATTAGCGTTTATAAAAAACAATATTACTAATCACGAAATGTAAATTGAGCATTGTTGGCGCTTTATGAATAGCTATTTATCGGATTTTATGAGCATAATAGTGGCGCTCCCATTTGCTCGGCTGCAAGCAGACTATTATTTACGTTAATTTAATGTTGAGAATGCATTAAAAAATATTCCATCCGTCATCATGTTTTTCATTATGATTGTGAATGATATGCAAAATTCCCAAAAAGTGTAGTTACCCTCTAAAGGGGACCCGCTATGCAAATCAACCTAATGGTACTTGCTTTTGTGTATTTGGGATCTGCATAAGTCCCCAACAATTTAAATAAAAACATGGAGGCACGGCAGACATATTTATAAAACAATCGTGCCTTCCTTCATACTTTCTCCAAATAAGCCGTTTGGAATTTGCCCCATTCGTGAGGTTAGCAAATTATTTATATATTGTAAAAAATGTACCTGAGGTGCTTCACGCAGGTCCACTATTGTAGTACGATGCTGTCGTCAATGAGTTCCTTATATTTCTCTATCCTCTTGTTGTGTAAATGCGACCAAAAGTCCGCTTACAATGGAGCCTAGGAGAGTCGCTCTATTCTGCCTAAAAGAACGCTTAAAAAACATCCAAACGTTTCCATCAATGTTTTTATAAACACGTTGTTAGTATATATATATATACGTAATGTAGTAACAGGCAAATTCATAACAACATGTTATATTTACATATGTTGATCATTTTAAGCATACAGCGGCGTATTAAATCCACAAACACATCATAATTTTTTGTTCCGACAACACCACTGATCACTACTCATTACAGACTGCATGAGAGCTAACAAGTATAATAAAACATCACCTACTGTACAATGTCTGCTGTAATTAGGATGCCGACTGACAGGATGTTCATACATGACTCATAATCGTGCGGAAAAAAAGGGTGGGTGAAACCAAGCGTCTGTTTGGGTCTTTCTCGCCATTTCCTGATCTAAATTGGCTGTCAAAGTCGACAAACTTGTCAAATGAGGTCCTCATCTTTTAATATCAAGGTGAGAGACATTATTTCTGATCTACAATAATTTTCCACATGCTCCGCAGCAAGAAAACAGCTAACCAGTTGATGATGTCAACATAGCCAGCCAAGCTGGTTATCCCTCTGTGATCACGGCGCTGCTATAAATAGTTTGTCTGTGTGATCAATCAATCAATCAAAGTTTGTTTATATAGCCCTTAATCACAAGTGTCTTAAATGGCTGCACAAGCCACAACGACATCCTCGGCTCAGATCCCACATTGCGGGGCACAATGTTATTCAGGTCACAAAATATAAATTGACTATTGTTTGTGGTTTTTGGATGGTTGTTTACGTTTATTTACGACTTAGAATGCATTAAAATGTCTTCTTGTCTCTCATAATGATTGCATACGATAAACAAAATACCCCCCAAAAAGTGCAGTTCCCCTTTAACTTAGGTTAGGGGTGTCCAGACGTTTTTCAATGAGGGCCGCAAACTGAAAAATCAAAAGAGGCTCGGGAAGTTTTTACTTTCAAAACCAACACAACATATCATTTTTTTAAAAAGAAAAACAGCCTGCATGTCAACATTGCGTTAATAATGTTAACCTTTCAACTTGTTTTCATTACAGTACAACTGTCCTGTATTTAATTCCACTTTTCAAGTTGTTTGTGTACTATTATTTTTGGATGACTTTGCACACCTCTGACTTAGGTCGTTATGGTAAAGATATTCCTGGTGCTGTGACGGTACACGGTGGCCTAGTGGTTAGAGTGTCCGCTCTGGGATCGGTAGGTTGTGAGTTCAAACCCCGGTCGAGTCATACCAAAGACTATAAAAAAATGGCACCCATTGCCTCCCTGCTTGACACTCAGCATCAAGGGTTGGAATTGGGGGTTAAATCACCATGAATGATTCCCGGGCGCGGCAATGCTGCTGCCCACTGCTCCCCTCACTTCCCAGGGGGTGATCAAGGCAATGGGTCAAATGCAGAGGACACATTTCACCACACCTAGTGTGTGTGACAATCATTGGTACTTTACTTTACTTTAACTTTCTGCCTTTCCTACCAGAGGGCATGGGTGTGTTTTCCTGCCAGGGTTGCATCCGGATCAAGAAAAAACTCTGGACCCTTGGATCTATCAGCAATGTTGCTGTTACGGTATGCTTAACACACCTGCAGTTTATCTTATTTTGTCACTTGGGTTACAGATGGCGCTTTGCCTTTGGGTATTTTGTATTTTAAAAGGCCACAGCAGACTGCTAAGTTAAAAATAGAGGTTTAACAGGGGCAGGCAACAGTATGATGAAATGCTACATCCTTATGGAGCCTCTATAACACAGGATCATCTGTGAGAAATAAGCCCTCTTTATTCTCCAAGTGGCACTACCAGGGACTCGCAAGGGGCCAATTCAGGTAGTGTTTTTGGCTTCAGTAAACCAAGATTCCCAAGTATTTTTTATGCTTTTTTTGTTTTTACAAGCCAGAGTGTTTTCTCTCTCGCACCTTTGGTAGAATAAAGTGGTCCGAAGACTCCCTTGCCTGTCATCTTGAATCTGCACCGTGAAGACAGCGGGGATCAAAGCAGTTTTCCCTCCAACTGTCAGTCCAGTGTTACCTGCCTGGAAGAAGCCTTACCATCTTAAGCTGTGACCAAACGGGAGTAATGTCCCTTGGCGGAGGGATGCCTTGAGGCTAAAAAAAAGAGCCTAAAGGCTCATTGTAGACAAGTTCAGGATAAGAAAGACTCAATTAGGGATTTGACTTTGATGTCATGGTGAACAACGTGGCGTTATCCAAGTAGAAACCTAAAGAGGACTGTTATGGGCAGGGGTGTTGACTAGGGTCAGTAATAGAGCATATTCCTCTGAGCATGAGCATCATAATAAAATCATACATCCATAAAAAACAGTGTGAACAAGAAGAAAGAGTAAAGTGAATGAGATATGAAACTCAGTGAGACAAAACTAAGAGCGAGCACTTAAATCACAAGGACCTAATGCTGACCGGGTGATTGATGCGTACCACCTCAAAAAGTGTACCGTCTTGCCACCACTGTGATTTAAATTTCTTCATCAAAGTCCAGTGGAGAAGGTGACTGGCAGAACAATAAACAAAAACAAGAAGACGATGGCCTTGGTGACGGAGGGGATTCGGATTGCTTCTGAACAACTTATGTTGAATGATGTAGTTGTGTATTACCCTCAAAACTGTTCATCAAACCAAGACAACGCCTATTGCTTAAAAGACAGTGCAGAGCGACGTTTTCACCAATAAGTCTAAACACCTTTCCTTTCTTGGGAGGAAAAGACTCAAATGTGACTTGTAGAGGGGAAAAGAAACTTGCCAAACTGAGATAGATGGCAACTGTTTTCCCATCCTGTTTGCATTTCAATAAATTGCTCCTGAGCAGGATGCTATCTCAGTCTTACTGGTATGCAGAGAAGCAGGGCGATCATCTTCAGGAACAACAACATACCGCCCAATTACGAACACAATTTGTCTGACATTATCGCCCTTCCCCTGGCGCCGTGGGCTTGTGGCAAGAGTTAAAAAAAAAAAAAAAAAGAGTCGTGACGAGCAGACATGCACATTAAAACAAGAGTGATGGCACCCCATTTATAAGAATAAAGTTTCAAACGGCTGCTCTTTTTTTTCTCAGCAGGGGGTCTTTAAAAGCCATCTGGTGGCAGTTGGGTAAGGCCGAGAGTAGACTAAATAACTGAGAGGAATGGACTCTTGTCGGAGGTTTGGTGCCTTCTAAACTAGCAAAACTGTTTAGGATTATTCAACATTAAAGCAGCACCAGGTAAATTCTTAACCTTCATAAAATATTTTCATAACTTTTGGAATTGTATATAGACTTACAACTAGTTCGGGGGTTGGCAACTCGCCGCTCTAGAGCTGCATGTGGCTCTTTTGCACCATCTTGGTGGCTCCCTGGAGCTTTTTTAAAAATGTATGAAAATGGAGAGAAAATGTATTGTTTGCTTTAATATTGGGCGGTATAGCTCGGTTAGTAGAGTGGCCGTGCCAGCAACTTGAGGGTTCCCGGTTCGATCCCCGCTTCCGCCATCCTAGTCACTGCCGTTGTGTCCTTGGGCAAGACACTTTACCCACCTGCTCCCGGTGTCACCCACACTGGTTTAAATGTAACTTAGGTATTGGGTTTCACTATGTAAAAGCGCTTTGAATCACTAGAGAAAAGCACTATATAAATTAATTCACTTCACAATATAGTTTCTTTAAGAGGACAAACACGACACAAGCTGTGTTTTCATTTGCATTTTAATTTAAATTAATTTATTTTTAGCACTGCGCAATTTTAAGTATTTTTTTTCCGTTAGTTTTTTATAAGTCCCTTCTCCTATAAATCCGATGAAATCTTATACGTCTAGTCTCTTACGTGAATGAGCTAAATAATATTATTTGATATTTTACGGTAATGTGTTAATAATTTCACACATAAGTCGCTCCTGAGTATAAGTCGTACCCCCCGGACAAACTATGAAAAAAACTGCGACTTTTAGTCCGAAAAATATGATATTTCAGTGGTTCTCAAACTTTTTTCAACAATACCACCTCAGAAAACACTTGGCTATTCAAATACCACCATAATCAACTAAATTAAAACACAATAATGTTGTTGGCTTAAGAACTCATTAAAAACAGATTTTATTTAACAAGTATATCAATCAATCAATCAATCAATCAATCAATGTTTACTTATATAGTCCTAAATAACTAGTGTCTCAAAGGGCTGCACAAACCACAACACAAACCACTACGACATCCTCGGTAGGCCCACATAAGGGCAAGGAAAATTCACACCCAGTGGGACGTCATATGTATTATTTTTGGCCACTGTAACATTACACACAGTTTGAACAGTAACACTGTGTTTGAAAAAATAAAAAATAAAACACTGTACTTAAATAATCAATCAAATATTTGGCATATCAATAAATGGAACCAATGTAACACTACCACAGTTTGAGAATCACTGCTCAAAAATATATTTTATTCTATAGTTATGTCCTTTGAAATTTTCTGTAATACAAATACATACTCACTTGCATGAGGTATTTTCAACTACCTGTAACTGTTGTTAAATTGTTTTACAATGCCAAGTAATGCCAAGAAAAAAAAAAATAATAATAATAAAAAGACAAAAGACACTTTCCAGTGAGGACGGCAGCTACAGGTTCACTGAAATGAATTATTTAAAGTCTTATTCAGACATTATGCCTGAGGCAAGTTGAGAGTGAATTTTCTCATCTTCACAGGTGAATGTAATCCCATGCTCAGTAGACTGGTTAATTGACTGAATATACAGCTTAGAGCAGGGCTGTCCTGTTAGCAAGGCGCAGTCTATACGGCAAGTGGAGCGCAGTGAGAATGTGTAATAGCTGGGAACAAGGATGCATAAACAATAGCCTGGAGTTAGAGGTGGACAGTATAACGAGAATAAACTCCACGTCTCCTCATGTGAACGTGCCTACACCCTTTCTTCGTAAAATGGATTGTAAATGTCATGTCACAAGTGCACCGACAGCATGAGTCGGCCGCATGTTAACCGGTGAGCATACGCTTCCCTTTTTGCACTGAAACAAACTCACATTTGCATGCCAGAAAATGCCAAGGGAGGAAAATGGAGTCAGTCAGCTCGACAGTGACAGGACCGACCCATGAGCAAACATGTCAGGAGTCATGAAGAAGAAAGCTGTGTTTTGCAAGTCTGACACAAGTAGCAGCTTGAACTGAAGTATGAATTAAAAACACACGGCAGACTTTTTTTTTAACTTACGATAATACCACAAGACAGTCAGGGATAGTGCAAAACCCTTGCATTAATTCGACATAGAGCCTTTCAACTAAGATTTTGGGCAATATAGGCATCATATGTTCGTAACGTCATGTGGAAACTCAGCATATCTTGCAAGACCTCAGTGTCTTGAGACGAAAGTGGATTATGGCCACAGAACCAAAAATTGTATTTATTATTATAAAGAGTAGAAACTAATTCTTCATCCTTGCTGAGTATGACAGAGTATACAGTACATGTTGACAGTGGGTTGATATTGATTGAAAAAAGAAGGTAATGTGCCTCTGTTTAGTCCCAATACAAAAAAAATATTCTCCTGCAGTTAAATGCCTATTATAAGTGAACACAGGTGAATTTTTTTTTCTTTTTTACTAAATGAAAGCTGTGGATGTTACAATGCAACCCATAACATTATCTGTATATCCATCCATTTTCTACCGCTTATTCCCTTTTTAGGGTCGCGGGGGGCGCTGGCGCCTATCTCAGCTACAATCGGGCGGAAGGCGGGGTACACCCTGGACAAGTCGCTATCTTATCGCAGGCCCAACACAGATAGACAGACAACATTCACACTAGGGCTAATTTAGTGTTGCCAATCAACCTATCCCCAGGTGCATGTCTTTGGAAGTGGGAGGAAGCCGGAGTACCCGGAGGGAACCCACGCATTCTCGGGGAGGACATGCAAACTCCACACACCGTGAAGTCCCATAACATTATCTGTCAATGTCAAAATAAACAAGATGATCAATTTGGACCTAATTATTAGTTACTTAGTTACTGTATTTAATTCCTGTCCAGTGCTCTAATTTTTGTTTTCTACTTCGTTTTTGGATCCACCACTGCTCTTGTCTGAGCAGTTGCTCCCTCACCTGTCCCTGGTTTCGAATCAAAATGTTTTTTTATTTTTTTTCAGTCAGGCATCATTTGCTTTGCTCTTTACAGATTTTTGCTCTTTGTGCACTTCCATGCTGCACTATAATTTAGTTTTTTGATCTACCCATCCATTTTTCGGTTCCCCTGGAGGGGGGTGGTTCCCCACATGGTCCTCTCCAAGGTTTCTCATAGTCATCATTGTCACCGACGTCCCAACGGGTGTGAGTTTTCCTTGCCCTTATGTGGGCTCTACCGAGGATGTCGTTGTGGTTTGTGTTGTGGTTTGTGCAGCCCTTTGAGACACTAGTGATTTAGGGCTATATACATAATCATTGATTGATTTATTGATTGATTTTGTACTGCTTGTCCCTGGACAAGTCTCCACCTCATCGTAGAACCAAGGCAGATACATAGACAACCATTTATTATATATTTAGATTTTTTTCTAGCCTAAATCTAGGTAAAAGATAATACAGAAAGATTCAAACTAAACAAAAAGACTCTCTGATAAAGTACTGTAAATTGAGGGACAAAGTATTTTCAAAGTTTAACATATACATTTGAAAAAGGTAATAATTGGAGGAATGGTGTTTGATTTTTTTTTTGCAATATCATACACATTTTCAGGACTTATGCAGATCCCAAAAAGATATCAGCAGGCACTGATGGGTAACAAAAGTTGGTTTTGAATAATATTGTGATGCTAGATAATGTCTCCTAATAGGTGCAATTTTTTTCCCCATATACACACTATAATGTAACCCGTATGTTGAAGCACAGTACATCTGACTAAGGTAGCCGTAATGCTACGTGTTCCATCAACCAGTTCCGCTCCGTAGCTTTCCAAAGTCGTAATAAAACATTACGACAGATTTTTGAGCGCTGTGTGTAATGTTCTGTATTCTCTCGGTGTTGCTTGTTAGAGTAATTTATTGAATAGGCGTCAAACTGCAATCCACATGTATCCCTTATACAGTCGTGGTCATAAGTTAACATACACTTGTAAAAAACAATGTCAAGGCTGTCTTAAGCTTTCAATAATTTCTACAACTCTTATTTTTACCGAACCTTCCACCAGAAGGTCCTATCTTTGTCCATGTGATGTCAAATGAATCAAAAATAGAGCTGTTTGGCCACAATACCCAGCAATATGTTTGGAGGAGAAAAGGTGAGGCCTTGAATACCAGGAACACCATTCCGACCATCCGGCATGGTGGTGGTAGTATTATGCTCTGGGGCTGTTTTGCTCCCAATGGAACTGGTGCTTTACAGAGAGTAAATGGGACAATGAAAAAGGAGGATTAATTCCAAATTCTTCAGGACAACCTAAAATCATCAGAATGGAGGTTGGGTCTTGGGCACAGTTGGGTGTTCCAACAGGACAATGACCCCAAACACACATCAAAAATGGTAAAGGAATGGCTAAATAATGCTAGAATTAAGGTATTAGAATGGCCTCCCCAAAGTCCTGACTTAAACGTGTGGACAATGCTGAAAAAACAAGTCCATGTCAGAAAATCAACACATTTAGCTGAACTGCACCAATTTTGTCAAGAGGAGTGGTCAGAAATTCAATTAGAAGCTTGCCGGAAGCTTGTGGATGGCTACCAAAAGCACCTTATTGCAGTGAAACTTGCCAAGAGACATGTAACCAAATATTAACATTGCTGTATGTTGATTTTTGACCCAGCAGATTTGATCACATTTTCAGTAGACCCATGATAAATTCATAAAAGATCCAAACTTCATGGATTTCTTTTGCGACCAACCAGTATGTGCTCCAATCATCCATCCATCCATCCATCCATCATCTTCCGCTTATCCGAGGTCAGGTCGCGGGGGCAACAGCCTAAGCAGGGAAACCCAGACTTCCCTCTCCCCAGCCACTTCGTCTAGCTCTTCCCGGGGGATCCCGAGGCGTTCCCAGGCCAGCCGGGAGACATAGTCTTCCCAACGTGTCCTGGGTCTTCCCCGTGGCCTCCTACCGGCTGGACGTGCCCTAAACACCTCCCTAGGGAGGCGTTCGGGTGGCATCCTGACCAGATGCCCGAACCACCTCATCTGGCTCCTCTCGATGTGAAGGAGCAGCGGCTTTACTTTGAGTTCCTCCCGGATGGCAGAGCTTCTCACCCTATCTCTAAGGGAGAGCCCCGCCACCCGGCGGAGGAAACTCATTTCGGCCGCTTGTACCCGTGATCTTATCCTTTCGGTCATGACCCAAAGCTCATGACCATAGGTGAGGATGGGAACGTAGATCGACCGGTAAATTGAGAGCTTTGCCTTCCGGCTCAGCTCCTTCTTCACCACAACGGATCGGTACAACGTCCGCATTACTGAAGACGCCGCACCGATCCGCCTGTCGATCTCACGATCCACTCTTCCCCCACTCGTGAACAAGACTCCTAGGTACTTGAACTCCTCCACTTGGGGCAGGGTCTCCTCCCCAACCCGGAGATGGCACTCCACCCTTTTCCGGGCGAGAACCATGGACTCGGACTTGGAGGTGCTGATTCTCATTCCGGTCGCTTCACACTCGGCTGCGAACCGATCCAGCGACAGCTGAAGATCCCGGTCAGATGAAGCCATCAGGACCACATCATCTGCAAAAAGCAGAGACCTAATCCTGTGGTTACCAAACCGGAACCCCTCAACGCCTTGACTGCGCCTAGAAATTCTGTCCATAAAAGTTATGAACAGAATCGGTGACAAAGGACAGCCTTGGCGGACTCCAACCCTCACTGGAAATGTGTTCGTCTTACTGCCGGCAATGCGAACCAAGCTCTGGCACTGATCGTACAGGGAACGGACCGCCACAATAAGACAGTCTGATACCCCATACTCTCTGAGCACTCCCCACAGGACTTCTCGAGGGACACGGTCGAATGCCTTCTCCAAGTCCACAAAGCACATGTAGACTGGTTGGGCAAACTCCCATGCACCCTCAAGAACCCTGCCGAGAGTATAGAGCTGGTCCACAGTTCCACGACCAGGACGAAAACCACAATGTTCCTCCTGAATCCGAGGTTCGACTATCCGACGTAGCCTCCTCTCCAGTACACCTGAATAAACCTTACCGGGAAGGCTGAGGAGTGTGATCCCACGATAGTGGGAACACACCCTCCGGTCTCCCTTCTTAAAGAGAGGAACCACCACCCCGGTCTGCCAATCCAGAGGTACCGCCCCCGATGTCCACGCGATGCTGCAAAGTCTTGTCAACCAAGACAGCCCCACAGCATCCAGAGCCTTAAGGAACTCCGGGCGGATCTCGTCCACCCCTGGGGCCTTGCCACCGAGGAGCTTTTTAACTACCTCAGCGACCTCAGCCCCAGAAATAGGAGAGTCCACCACAGATTCCCCGGGCACTGCTTCCTCATAGGAAGACGTGTTGGTGGGATTGAGGAGGTCTTCGAAGTATTCCTTCCACCTATCCACAACATCCGCAGTCGAGATCAGCAGAACACCATCCGCACCATACACGGTGTTGATAGTGCACTGCTTCCCCTTCCTGAGGCGCTCCAATTACTCTATCACAAAAAAATAAGAGTTGTAGAAATGATTGGAAACCCAAGACAGTCATGACATTATGTTCTTTACAAGTGTATGTAAACTTTGACCACGACTGTATATGAGCGTTATCTTTGGTCACACTTATCATTTACAACATACACCAAATAAAATTGCTTCGAGGTCGGCAAGCAAATCCAGAATAATAACGTATATTAGGTGGTCAGTTTTAAAAAAAAACGCACTGTTGATTTTTGAGAAAAATAAAGGATATTATGTGAGCCTTACAGTACAAAAAAGGTGGTATTACTCCTCAGAAGAAGGACTTGCAACACTGGGAGATGTAACAAGAAGCAGTCTGCCTGCATGCTTTCTGCTAGCATTACCAATATATCCCACCCAGCCACTCCACTCACTCAATTAAGAACTCCTCTGATGTCCAACATCTGACAAGAGACTCCATCACTTTCACACATTAGGATGTCAGAGGCAGAGTGGACAATTGATTTTCTTCAATCGTTTGGTTTTTTTCCCTTGGCTTTTTAATTTCTTCACTCGGCCATCTTTGGCAATGCGGGGCCCAACTTGGACGTAGGCTTTAATCAGTGGACAATGTTGTGTTGTCTACATTTTTAATTAGCTATAAAACAAGTGCTCCCCCGTGCGAGGCCAAGGATGTGTAGAAGAAGATTACTAGCGACAGCTATCAGTACCCAAACAGACCATCAGCGTGGTGGATAATGCCAAGCGAAAGGAGCTGAGAGAGGACTGACAAGGACGAATAGTAGGCATTGATCCAACAGAACCAACTAAGACATGATTCACTATGGGTGAAAAAAAATACATAATTTGGCCTTAGACTGTTTAGCTGGTCCTATTTAGGCTTGGGCGGCATTTACGTTACTTAATATAACCTTCCTGTTATATTACTACAAGTAACTGGCTGACACAGCCATGTTACAAGGACTAAATCCAAAATATTCTTAAGAGGCAAAGAGAGTCTTCTCTTTCTGGTCTTCAAACTTAACAGTTGTGCTTTCTAAGAACCGTGACAAAAGGTCTTGTTTCTGAAGGATGTATGTTTCCATAAACTTGCCTGCAGAATAATAGTAGACATTCTTATCAATCCTGCTTTTTCACTCTTCACTGCGCGCCCTTGTCTCCCACACGGTTTTATCATTTGATCATTAGCTCTCTACCGGTTTATTTTAGTTTTTTTCACTTTAGTTTTTCTCCTAGTTGTGTTGTTCACAGTAGTTATGCTGTATTTTCCGGACCATAGGGTGCACTGAATTAGAAAGCGCACTGCCAACGAATGGTCTACTTGAGATCTTTTTTCATATATAAGGTGCATTATAGGGCGCATTAAAAGAGTCATATAATTATTTTTTTCTGAATTGAAAACACTTTCTTGTGGTCTACATAACATTTAATGGTGTTTTTTTTGGTCAAAATGTTGCATCGATGATGTTTTACACATCATCTTCAAGCCGCTTTCCGACGGTCGCTTCCGGATGCGCTGTTTTGTGGGCGGTCTTATTTACGTGGATCACCTTCGACAGCGTCTTCTGCCTGTCATCTTTGTTGTAGTGGTGTAACGTTCAAGAGCGGCAATGGAAGAACTATCAAAAGATGGAGATAACCGTTATAATAACATTCAGACTTTACTTAAATCACTAATGGAGCAGCATCTCCTCATCCGGAAACAACACCGGAAACATGTCCCTTGAAAAACCGTCCAACCAGAACTCTAATGACTAAAGTTCATTGGGTAAATTATGTGTACCTAACTACACCGGCACATTTAACGCTTTCATGGCGAGTTTAGTGACATATATATAAGTAAGAACTTTACACTACTTTATATTAGAAATGGCAACAGCGGAGGATGAATGACCCATAACAACAAGATAGAGGAAAAGAAGAAGCTTATCGACTACGGTGTCTCCACACACTACAAAGGCGGACGCGTGCAAATTATCAGGATCTATGCAGATCCCAAATGCAGATCAGCAGGTACCAGAAGTAAAGAAAAGATGTTTTTACATAATATTGCGAAACCAAACACCAGACAATATTACCTTATACACACACCATAATGATACTTGTATGGTGAACCACATCAAGTGGTGCGGCTTCATAGCTTACCAAAGTCGTACTAAAACATTTTGATAGATTTTTGAGTGCCGTGTGTAATGTTCTATATTTTCAATGGAACATATAAAATGTTGGTGTTGTTTACTCAAGTAATATTGCCATCATAGTGTAACCTACAATTATCTACTATGTTTGACCGCCATCTACTGGTGGCACTTATCATGTACAAAATAAAATATCTTCGAGGTGGTTAAGCTCAACCAAACGTATTCCTTATATCAGACCCACTGGGTTATAAGGCGCACTGTCGAGTTTTGAGGAAAAAAAAAAAAAATAAGTGCGCCTTATAGCCTGGAAAATACGGTAGTTTATTTCAGAAATGTTAAAAAAAATAAAATAATGAAAACTAAAATATTAATAATGATACAGTAAAGTACCGATATACTATAGAAACACATACTTCATAATGAAAACGTAATTGTTTAAATGTAATACATTTAAACAATACATACTGTAATTATTACATTTTTCATATTCAAAAAAGAATAGGCTCCAGCGCCCCCCGCGACCCCGAAGGCAATAAGCGGTAGAAACTGGACGGATGGATGGATATTCAAAAAAGAGTGGGATTGAGTGAAACATATTTTTTTTAAATAAGTTGACAATCTAACTTTCTCATCATTATCATCTATACCGCAAGTGTCAAACTCGAGGTTAAGGGGCCAGTTCTGGCCTGCCACATCATTTTATATCACCCGTGAATGCTTGGAAATAATATGCGTCAATAAAGTACCTTATCGTTTTTTACAAAATGTATTAGCGTTTCCATTTTGACAGAAACAAATACATATAATGCATGAAACTGCATACCTTTTAAGCTTTAATATCATCCAAAATTGCTTTACGTACTATAATACTTAAAAAAAACAAAAACAGAATAAAATGGAATACTTAAAATATCTGCTTGGCTTATGATTCAAAAGCAAGTCATCCATCAAATTGTACACTGTAAAAATTACAATTTATTTTAGGTTAAAGTTTATGGTGGGTTTTACATCATATTATTGTGATTTGAAAAAACTCTGTTAGGGTAAAATTCTGTTGACTCAACCGCCAATGTTTTACCATAACATCTGCAATTGTTGTTTTTACATATATATATTATACATATATATATATATATATATTATATATATATATATATATATATATATATATATAGAGAGAGAGAGAGAGAGAGAGAGAGAGATTGGCGCCCCCTGCTACTGGCCCACCGGACAGGATGGTGGTGGCGCCCCCTGCTGCTGGCCCACCAGACAGAACGGTAGCGCTCCCTGCTGCTGGCCCACCAACAAAAGACAATAAGCTACAAACCACAATCAAATATAGCTTACCGCAACGCTGCATTGACACGAGACGATACGACACGACACGACACGACAGGTAGCAATACATGACAGAAGCGACATGTAATACGTGACAATAATCCAGCACTGACTGGAGGAACAAAGCAGGTAAAATAGCAGTGGGCTGATTGACATCAGGTGTGGCCAGGTGCCGATCAGCCGCAGCTGAGGAGAAAACAGCGCGCAGGGAAAAAAACAGGAGACAGACAGGAACTAGAAACAGGAAATACTAAACACACACAGAGGAAAAACTAAAACACAAACAAACTGTCAGTGGCAAGCCTGACAGTAATACATTGTTTGTCCTTCCAAATTTCCACAACCAGATTTGGCTATGGCCAAACTCTCAGACCAAAGTTTGAAGTAACTTTAATCGGTATCATACAAACATTTTACTTTTAAAAGTAAAATAAAACATTGCCTACCAATCATGTTTGGAAAGCAATACAGTCACCTACTTCTGTTCTATATGGGGTTAATAAATAGGGGTGTTCAAAAAAATATATTTTTGAAAGAATTGCGATTCTTATGTGTAACGATTCTTAATCAAATACAATTTTTATTTAAATCGATTAAAAAAATAAATAAACACAACGTTTTAATTTTCTTTATCTTCTCTGTCCTGCCACTCAGGAAAATAATTTTGTTGATGTAGATGCCCATATCTGCTGTACATATTTCATTTAAAAAAGACAAGTGTTGGATACTTCTCTTGTTGCCTTAGCAGTATTTGACATTATTAAATATTCGGGTATAATTTTATTAAACAAAAAACGGTTTTCTTTTAGATAATATAAAATCTTATCAGAGCTGTTTATGTATTATATGTAGGGATGTAGTTACCAGAGAAGTGGAACCCAATGTTATTAAAAAAGTATTGATGTTGAAATGAAGAACTTTCTGAATCGAAAATCGATTCTGAATAGAATCGTTAACCCCAAGAATGGAATAGAATCGTGTGGTGCCCAAAGAGTCACAGCCCTATCGATAAGTGCTTAGTAGTGTATAATAACAATCACTCAACCAAAGTTCATTCATATAGCACGTGTCATGCACAGGCCTTTTGCAACAAAAAGTGATTTAAACAAAAAATAAATAAAGAAGAACTCACATGCACACACACGCAGTACTATTGACAAGAACAAAACATGGCCTGGCACTGAGGTTTGAAGAAAAAAAGCCACGTTTGAGGCATCTACACTGAAGAACAACTAACTTAAAAGTCATCCAAAAAATAATATGAAACATGTTTTAAAATGTATGTTAATAATAAATATAAATAAAAATATAATATAGTGAGAAAGATGGTAGTAATACTATTAATTGAAAATAACAATAAAACTTAAGAATATTGGAAGAGTTTTATCAATTATATTGAAATCATCAGCAAAAACCTGATTAAAAAGGTGTGCCTTTAACCTTATTTTCCTGTCTCTGCAGTCCTGAGGCATTTGGTTGACACATTAATTTAACAATTTGTTAACTGCATTGTTAATACTGTTTATAATAATCTGCTAATTAAACTCATTGGGTTTAATTGGCACTAGGATGTGAATGTTGTCCATCTGTGTTGACCCTGTCCCGAAAGGGACAAACGGTAGGAAATGGATGGATGGGTTTCATTTCTGGTTCTTTGAGGGACAAACAGTAGAAAATGGATGGATGGATGAATGAATGGATGGATGGATGGATGGGTACTTTACTTATATGGTTTTGCAAAGAATGTACGACTTTGGAGTTTCCGTTGTACCTTGCGAAAAATGCAAATGTTCAGGAAGATGAATGGCAACAGTTTTATTTATTACAGGTGAATATATTATTTGGCTTTATTACAGTATTTGGAATTTGCTGCTTGTGGGGACATTATCAACATAATCATGAAACATTAAAAGACGTATTAACCAACAACACTAATGCTAAGCCACACATTGTCCCCACTGAAATAACTCAATGCTGCAGAAACAAACTGCATCCTGAATCTTCTTGCAGACGCCCTGAAGAGCGCAGCCACACACACACACACACACACACACAACCACCGATTGCTAGAACAACTCCTGTGTTGCATCACCTATAGAGCAAAGTGCGCTGGAAATATCACACACAGGAAATTAACGCTAACATGACACGTATTTGACCAGCTCTTGAAGTGTTTATTTTAGTCGGGAAGCCCAAGAGCAATCTCACCGGTTTTTGAATTAATCTTTCATGTTTGCCTTTTTTTTTTGGTCACTGCTGATTGTTGTGAAACTATCGGAGACAAGCCCTTTCCAGCTATAAAACTGTCTTTTTTTGTTTGCAAATGTCATTGTTCAGTCTGTCAACATACAACAAGCAATCATGGAATCCACACAAGTAAATGGAGCTCGCATACAAAACAAAGGGAGAGGTACAACTGTAAGTGCAAGTTATCAACTGGACATCAAAGGGTGCAGTCTGAGGCTTCAAAGGACTGCACGCCGTTAGTATGCATCTCACATAACCTGGATAATATATCATGATATTTTCAAAGGTGACCATTTTGCCTTGGGCTTTCGTCATATATTCCTGTACATACAGTGCATAAATTACATACGTAGAACCTGTAGTCTTTGGTTGAAACAGTTCGAAACCAGTTTTGTTAAGCTGTCAATCCCAGTGATGATGAACCTATACATATGTCAGTTTACTTTAATATATATATATATATATTAATTAATATATATATATATATATATATTAATATATATAATTAATATATATATATATATATATATATATATATATATATATATATATATATATATATATATATATATATATTAGGGCTGTGAATCTTTGGGTGTCCCACGATTTGATTCGATATCGATTTTTGGGGTCACGATTCGATAATATATCGATTTTTTCGATTCGATTCTCGATTCAAAAAAGATATTTTTCCGATTCAAAACGATTCTGTATTCATTCAATACATAGGATTTCAGCAGGATTTACCCCAGTCTGCTGACATTCTAGCAGAGTAGTAGATTTTTTTAATAAAGCTTTTATAATTGTAAAGGACAATGTTTTATCAACTGATTGCAATAATGTAAATTTGTTTTAACTATTAAACGAACCAAAAATATTACTTATTTTATCTTTGTGAAAACATTGGACACAGTGTGTTATCAAGCTCATGAGATGCGATGCAAGTGTAAGCCACTGTCACACTATTGTTATTTTTTATTATTTTTATAAATGTCTAATGACAATGTCAGTAAGGAATTTTTAATCACTGCTATGCTGAAATTATAATTAATATTGATACTGTTGTTGATAATATTAATTTTTGTTTCATTACTTTTGGTTTGTTCTGTGTCGTGTTTGTGTCTCCTCTCAATTGCTCTGTTTATTGCAGTTCTGAGTGTTGCTGGGTCAGGTTTGGTTTTGGAATTGGATTGCATTGTTATGGTATTGCTGTGTAGTGGTTTGTTGGATTGATTAAAAAAAAAATAATAATAATAAAATAATAACAATGATTAAAAAAATAATTAATCGATTTTTTAAAAATGAAAAATCGATTCTGAATCGCACAACGTAAACGATTCGATTCATATTCGAATCGATTTTTTACCACACCCATAATATATATATATATGTGAATGTTGTCTGTCTATCTGTGTTGGCCCTGCGATGAGGTGGCGACTTGTCCAGGGTGTACCCCGCCTTCCGCCCGATTGTAGCTGAGATAGGCGCCAGCGCCCCCCGCGACCCCAAAAAAGGGAATAAGCGGTAGAAAATGGATGGATGGATATATATATATATATATATATATATATACATATATATATATATATATATATATATACATATATATATATATATATATATATATATATATATAGTGGTGCTAAAAGAAGTAGCTAGAAGTAGATATGTTACATAATGCATTAGATGTAATTGTATAATTTTGTACTACTACATCATGTATCTTGCGGCTCCATTGTCAGGTTTCATTTATATTGATAAAATAACTCCCACCAGCTTACAGTTTTTCATCCAATTTAAATCATTAACCACCGGGGATTAGCTACCAGTAAAAGTTCATGTTAAATCCCTCATAAACCCAAATCGCTACTGAGATTGCTAGAATAACCAGATTCATGGATGAAATTGTATTAATGTAACACTTGTGGGACATTCTGGTTTTCTGTTTAAGACTTCACAAGGCAGCACTTGCCAGTCCCTTCGGAGGAGACATGCCCTAAAGCTCTTTCAAAATATCCTGTGATGTACAACTTCTCATGACTTATTGCTTAAATATTCTTTGTGCCCCTACAGCAGTTTTACAGTAGAAGAGCTCAGGCAGGAATGAACTTTGGAATCTCAGTGAATCTCTCACTCAGTGGAATATACTGTTACTAAATCACAACTTGTTACGTTTATTAAAAGTGCCTAAGAGAAAGAATAGGGGACGGTCAGCTCAACCGTAAATGTTGTACTTCTAGCCAGGAGAGTGTACTTAAAGGGACCTATTATGCAAAAACAATTTTTTCTTACCTTTTTGTGTATTTGGGATGTGCATAAGTCCCAAAAATGGGAAATCAAACTATAAAGGTATCGCGTTGATATTTATTAAACAATCTTGCCTTCCTTCATACTTTCTACAAACGAGCCGTCTGGAATTCGCCCAATTTGTGACGTCAGCGGATATCTCCATATATGGTAAGGATTTACCCGAAGAGATTTGCGCGAGTCCAACATTGCAGTCCGACGCCAATAGAGGCATGGCGGTGATATTTATAAAACAATCTTGTCTTCCTTCATACTGTCTATAAACAAGCCATATGGAATTTGCTCAATTTCTGACATCAGCAGATATCTCCACATATGGTAGATATTTACCTGAAGAGCTTTGCACGAGTCCAATATTGTAGTTTGACGTGGTAAATAAGTTCCTTATATTTCTCTATCCTCTTGTTGTGGGCAGATTGGCTCGTACGTGCACATCCATCCTCTACTGTTGCCATTTCAAATATATAGCGTATAGTTTGAACTTACATCTGTCAGTCGACTCAATATGGAAGCGCTCAAAACTACAACATAGATTGCAGCGAGAGGACGCAGTCGGAGTAGAGCCACGTAAATAAGACCGCCCACAAAATAGCATATCCTAAAAAGATGGTTGGAAAGTGGCTTGAAAACGGTCTGTAAAACATCATCTTTGCAACATTTTGACCAAAAGAACCGCAATTACTTGTTTTGTGGACCACAAGGAAGGGTTTTAATTGTAGACAACGAATACAACTCCGTTAAACCACAAAAAAGACAGGGCGTTATTGGAACCAGGTGATAACTGGAAATTAACGGAGTTTAACTGAAATGTCAAATGTTCATACATAGCTTTATTTTGTAAATTTTATAATGATCGAGTACATTTGAAAACAGAAAAACACATATAACAGAACCAATTTTGTATTAGTGGTAATGGGCAAAATGTATTTTTTACTGTATTACAACCTGCCCTCTGACTGCTTGAACAACAATCCCTTCCATCCATCCATTTCCTACCGCTTATTCCCTTTTTGGGGTCACGGGGGGCGCCGGCGCCTATCTCAGCTACAATCGGGCGGAAGGCGGGGTACATCCTGGACAAGTCGCCATCTCATCACAGGGCCAACGCAGATAGACAGACAACATTCACAATCACATTCACACACTAAGGCCAATTTAGTGTTGCCAATCAACCTATCCCCAGGTGCATGTCTTTGGAAGTGGGAGGAAGCCGGAGTACCCAGAGGGAACCCACGCATTCACGGGGAGAACATTCAAACTCCACACATACAGACCCTGAGCCTGGGATTGAACCCAGGACTGCAGGACCTTCGTACTGTGAGAAAGACACACTAACCCCTCTTCCACCGTGAAGCCAACAATGAAACCAGAACAACAATAAAACCAATCAAATATATCCATCCATCCATTTTCTACCGCTTATTCCCTTTTGGGGTCGCAGGGGGCGCTGGCGCCTATCTCAGCTACAATCGGGCGGAAGGCGGGGTACATCCTGGACAAGTCGCCACCTCATCAAAGGGCCAACGCAGATAGACAGACAACATTCACACTCACATTCACACACTAGGGCCAATTTAGTGTTGCCAATCAACCTATCCCCAGGTGCATGTCTTTGGAGGTGGGAGGAAGCCGGAGTACCCGGAGGGAACCCACACATTCACGGGGAGAACATGCAAACTCCACACAGAAAGACCCTGAGCCTGGGATTGAACCCTGACTACTCAGGACCTTCGTATTGTGAGGCAGAAGCACTAACTCCTTTGCGACCGTGAAGCCAACAATGAAACCAGAAATACAATGAAACCAGTCAAATATATTCTTTAAAAAAAAAAATCATGTTATCATTGCACTTTTTTACATAAATATATTTGTTCACTTTTATAACGGTTTTGCATGGACTTAGAGGATTTTAGTAAACTCAATAGTGTGAAATAGCAAGTGATCATCATTGTTGATTATAGCCTTTTAATGTTGATTACAAACGCTGACACTGTATTTATTTTTAGTCACTGTATTTATTTTTAGTCCCCCGGCTGACAAACGGCCAGCAGCTAATAATGTGTGTAGCCGCTCCCCAAAGATGATATTGACCACCTCCATTACGGCAAAAAAACATATTTTCTTAGTATCTTAAGTATCATAATCTTAAGTTTCATTATCATTGGAATAGGAGGCTAAACACGTGATACACAGAGAGAAATCCAGGAATGGGCATGCTAACCTATGTTTTAAAAAACACCAGCTCTCCCTATGTCTATCTACCATTAAAAGATTAGTTGGTACAAAATATGGCTACTAGACTTTTGACAAGAACAAAAAAGTTTGATCATATTACACCTATACTGGCTCGCCTGCACTGGCTTCCTGTGCACTTGAAGGCCTACTGAATGAAACCCACTACTACCGACCACGCAGTCTGATAGTTTATATATCAATGATGAAATATTAACATTGCAACACATGCCAATACAGCCGGTTCAGTTTACTAAATTGCAATTTTAAATTTCCCGCAAAGTATCCTGTTGAAAACGTTGCAGAATGATGACGCGTAGATGACGCTTGCTCGTGACGTCACCGGTTGTAGCGGACATGTTCTTCCAGCCCGATCCAAGCTATAAGTAAAATAAATAAATGAATGGGTTGTACTTATATAGCGCTTTTCTACCTTTAAGGTACTCAAAGCGCTTTAACACTACTTCCACATTTACCCATTCACACACACATTCACACACTGATGGAGGGAGCTGCCATGCAAGGCGCTAACCAGCACCCGTCAGGAGCAAGGGTGAAGTGTGATTGAATACTAGTGATGATTTAATTGTCAACAATAGTACGGTAAGTTTAACATACATAAGTTTCACCCTAACAGTTAAGTTGTGCATCCAACATTTTAAAGCACATGCAGAGGCAGCTAAAACTGCTGGATGTTGACTACTTATGATAATTCAAATGCAGTTACTGTCATTTGTTGCGTGACTAAAAATAAGAAAATTAGAATTTCTAAAGCCACAGCTGCCAATGTTTTTAACCTGGCATTAATAAACGCTAATAAGCGGTTATTTGGTTTTGTAGACCAGTGGTTCTCAAATGGGGGTTCGCGTACCCCCGGGGGTACTCGAAGGTATGCCAAGGGGTACTTGAGATTTTTAAAAAATATTCTCAAAATAGCAACAATTCAAAAATCCTTTATAAATATAATACTTCAACAAAATATGAATGTAAGTTCATAAACTGTGAAAAGAAATACAACAATTCAATATTCAGTGTTGACAGCTAGATTTTTTGTGGACATGTTCCATAAATACTGATGTTAAAGATTTTTTTTTGTGAAGAAATTTTTAGAATGAAGTTCATGAATCCTGATGGATCTCTATTACAATCCCCGAAGAGGGCACTTTAAGTTGATGATTACTTCTATGTGTAGAAATCTTTATTTATAATTAAATCACTTGTTTATTTTTGAACAAGTTTTTAGTTATTTGTATATCTTTTTTTCCAAATAGTTCAAGAAAGACCACTACAAATGAGCAATATTTTGCAGTGTTATACAAATTAATAAATCAGAAACTGATGACATAGTGCTGTATTTTACTTCTTCATCTCTTTTTTTCAACCAAAAATGCTTTGCTCTGATTAGGGGGTACTTGAATTAAAAACATTTTCAAAGGGGGTACATCACTGAAAAAAGGTTGAGAACCACTGTTGTAGACTATGCACCATGCATTATTGACCAGAGCTATTGCTGAAAAAATATACGGCATGTGCAAAACTAAATGTTTTTTTTTTCTCTGAGAACATATTTTCTGGGACAATAACAAAGCACATCTTTAAAGCTGCCAGTACTTCACAGTCTGAGTGAAATAACAAGGAAATGTTAAAGAACGTTCTTGAATCAATGCAAGTTTTTTGAAAATATAAAGGATTACACCAGGATTCATCCTGTACGATCGATCCTCTGTGGCTTTAGCTTTTTTCTCCAGCTATAAAGCCTCTCTGTGCTGCAGTTGTAACAAAACCACAACAAAGCAACACATATTTTAATCTTTAGAATGTACACTATCACTGTCAGTCACTAAACTAATATGCACAAGTGGGAAGGAGGGAATAAAAAAATATAATATTATGAGAGTATTGTCATACAATGGCATTACTAATGCTGTAAATATGGATTTTTTTGTAAAATTATGAGAACAAAGACACTGTGTGGGATCAAAATATTACGTTACTCAAGTAAAATTATGACTTAAGTTGCAAAACATTATGACTTTTTCCTAATAGTAATAATCAAGTGAAGCTGATCAAGTCCAGTAAAATAAACATTTTTGATTTTCTCTATACGAGCCCAGGAAGTGTGCATTCTGCATTAAGTTCAGAAAACCACCACGACCTCCTTGCAACCCAACCTTTATTACTTCCATAAGTGTTTAGAAGACACCGCTTAAAGACAACATCGTTTGGCAAAACTTTGAACATCTGAAATACTTAAACCAGAGGTGTTCAAAGTGTGGACCAGTTGTCAATCAATCAATCAATCAATGTTCATTTATATAGCCCTAAATCACTAGTGTCTCAAAGGACTGCACAAACCACAACACAAACCACTACGACATCCTCGTTAGGCCCACATAAGGGCAAGGAAAACTCACACCCAGTGGGACGTCGGTGACAATGATGACCCAGTGGGACGTCGGTGACAATGAGGACTATGAGAACCTTGGAAAGGACCACATATGTGGGCAACGCCCCCCCTCTAGGGGACTGAAAGCAATGGATGTCGAGCGTGTCTAGCATGATACTTTGAAAACTTCAGTCCATAGTGGATCCAACACAGTTGTACATTGTAAAAAAAAAAAAAAAGAAAAAAAAATGGAGAAATAGAGCAAAAAGGCGTAACATGACAATTTTTTTTTTTATTTGTGACCATATTTACTGTATAACCACAATGTTATTATGTTTGATATACTGGGAGGCGGGCTTCACGGTGGCAGAGGGGTTAGTGCGTCTGCCTCACAATACGAAGGTCCTGCAGTCCTGGGTTCAAATCCAGGCTCGGGATCTTTCTGTGTGGAGTTTGCATGTTCTCCCCGTGAATGCGTGGGTTCCCTCCGGGTACTCCAGCTTCCTCCCACTTCCAAAGACATGCACCTGGGGATAGGTTGATTGGCAACACTAAATTGGCCCTAGTGTGTGAATGTGAGTGTGAATGTTGTCTGTCTATCTGTCTTGGCCCTGCGATGAGGTGGCGACTTGTCCAGGGTGTACCCCGCCTTCCGCCCGATTGTAGCTGAGATAGGCGCCAGCGCCCCCCGCGACCCCAAAAGGGAATAAGCGGTAGAAATGGATGGATACTGGGAGGCTACAGGCACAATGCTGATCTTGACAGCTGGTACTGCAATTTTAAATTCTGCGCAAATAATGTTGAACACCGTGATCACAAATAATTGACAGTTTTTACGTACATGGATTCAGTTTTTTATTCTATCGTGGAACCGAATAAACATCGAGTATCTAAGTATTGGTATGGAGCACAAAAATTCTGGTATTGTGACGAGTTTCAGTCCAGTCTTGTTGGCTCATCTGTCCCCCGGTCTTGGTTCGTTCATTCAGTTACTTGCCTACCTGCACATTTATCTTTGTGTGCATCAGGCCTTTTGTGGTGATGAAGAAAATCCCCAATGAATTTTTGAGATCTCTTGAGTAACTATGAGATTGATGGAGATTTAGCTCTAGCTGAACAAGGATTCATTTGAATTGCTGAGGCAGCACATATATCACATACCATCATACTACATTTCAAACCTATTACCGCTTTCATTGTTGCCACCCCCACAATGTCATCTCATTGAGTAATGTGACAAAAAGAAGTGGTGAAAAATGTAAATTCAATGTATTAATATGAGCCTGCGTCACAAGTCAGTCTGCGGGGATGCTGTAAAATAGTCCTTAAGAGCACACTCCAGTTGTCAGCCGTTATAAGGTACCCGATAGTGTCAAAATACAGCATTTGTGCTTCATTCATGACTTAGTGAACTACATTTCTATGTTCGTGTATTCAACACATTGCTGTTGTTCAGATCTACCCTTTTTAAGGAGTGAAGTTCTCCTAGGTTCTTCTGTTCTTATGGCTTGTCTGAATAAGTCGAGGAGACTAGAATTGAAGTTGACAATGTATTCTACAAACGGAGTAAGTACAAACAGAAGTGATACCAGTGATGGAGAGAAGACCCTGCCCAACAAAGTCTGGCACGTTCTTTCTCGATTGTCCCCCTACTCATTGTCCTGTCTTCCTTTCCTGGTCTTCCGTGGTGAACTTTTTTGGGTGATGTCCAATTGAACTAAAAGTCAACCTAAGCTTGTGTTTTGGACACAAAAACATTTGCCCATTCTCGCTTCGTCTCGTTCCGAGCACCTCATCTCACAATCGGGACCATATAGAAGTAAAACTTTTAAAGGGGGGGCTGTACTTATTTTTGGTAATGTTGCCTTTCGTTCACAATTATACAAAATACACCACATGACGGATGTATTTTTTTTAAATTCATATTAATTAATAAAATAAATGTAAATAAAAGTCTGCTTACATTGGAGCCAGCGGGGGGGTGTCTGGCTATGTTGACATCATCAGTTGGTGAGCTGCTTTCTTGTGTTGGAGCTTGAAGAAGTTTTTTGTAGATCATAAATAATGCCTCTCACCTTGATAGTTGAAGGATGAGGACATAATACGAAAATTTGGTACACTACGACAGCCAATTTGGTCCAGGAAATGGTGAGAAAGACAAAAAGACGCTTGGTTCCACCCTCCTTTTATTTGCGAGGATTAGGATAGTTCAATCCCAGCCTCGGGATCTTTCTGTGTGGAGTTTGCATGTTCTCCCCGTGACTGCGTGGGTTCCCTCCGGATATTCCGGCTTCCTCCCACCTCCAAAAACATGCACCTGGGGATAGGTTGATTGGCAACACTAAATTGGTCCTAGTGTGTGAATGTGAGTGTGAATGTTGTCTGTCTATCTGTGTTGGCCCTGCAAAGAGATGCGACTTGTCCAGGGTGTACGCCGCCTTCCCTCCATGTGCAGTTGTGATAGGCTCCAGCAACCCCCGCGACCCCGAAAGTGACAAGCAGTAGAAATGGATGGATGGGTGGAAGGATAGGATATACATTTATTCATCCCACAATGAGGAAATTACGTTGATGCAGTGCAGGTTTTTACATACAGTAACAGTAGTAAAATGTAATGAAAGACAAACAATTACAAATGTGGAAGCCAGAACAATTTAGTTTAGTTTAGGCCAACTACGTACTCTTAAACAATACACCAAGAAAACATAATCTAGACCAGTGGTTCTCAAATGGGGGTCCGCGTACCCCTGGGGGTACTTGAAGGTATGCCAAGGAGTATGTGAGTTTTTTTTTTTTTTTAAATATTCTAAAAATAGCAACAATTCAAAAATTCTTTATAAATATATTTATTAAATAATACTTTAACCTTCCTCTTGTGTTAGCTTTCTGTTACCACCTCTTATGTTAACGGGTCGGTTTTGACCCATGTCTTAAATCAACTGTAAAATACACTAAAAACAATTATCTATCATCCAATTTGTTTCTCATATCTTGGTTACCTTGTTTGGCTTCCTTATATATGAAAATATTTGTTTTAATATTTTTGGTGTGGGCCAATGGGGCTTTTTTTTGTCAGTATACCCCTCAGTTTCAATTAAAAAAATGATAAAATGAAACTCAAGAGAATCATATAAATAAATAAAAGGTTAGTGTGTTACCTCAGTGGTTCTCAAATGGGGGTACGCATACCCCGGGGGGTACTTGAGGGTACGCCAAGGGGTACGTGAGGTTTTTTTTAAATATTCTAAAAATAGCAACAATTCAAAAATCCTTTAAAAATATATTTTTGGAATAATACTTTAACAAAAAATGAATGTAAGTTCATAAACTGTGAAAAGAAATGCAACAATGCAATATTCAGTGTTGACAGCTAGATTTTTTTGAGGACATGTTCCATAAATATTGATGTTAAAGATTTATTTTTTTGTGAATAAATATTTAGAATTAAGTTCATGAATCCAGACTGATCTCTATTACAATCCCCATAGAGGGCACTTTAAGTTGATTATTACTTCTATGTGTAGAAATCTTTATTTATGATTGAATCACTTGTTTATTTTTTTAACAAGTTTTTAGTTTTTTCCCAAATAGTTCAAGAAAGACCACAGCAATATTTTGCACTGTTATACAATTTAATAAATCAGAAACTGATGATATAGTGTTGTATTTTACTTATCTATTTTTTTCAACCAAAAAGGCTTTACTCTGATTATGGGGTACTTGAGTTAAAAAAATGTTCACAGGGGGTACATCACTGAAAAAAGGTTGAGAACCACTGATCTAGACTATATATTCAATTGCTTTCTTGGTTCCAAAAGATAAATTGATTGCTTAATCCATAATAGTGGGGGTGGTGGCGCAGTGAGATGTCAGGGGGTGCCTGAGAGACTTGGGACTTCCAGTGTTAGCGTCTATTTTAATTCTTGAGCGATACACAAACCTACAGCTTGGTGGCAGCACTGTTGAAATGAATCAACAGACTCAACCAGGAAATATGACAGAGTATATGTAAGTATATGATAAAGTGTCAGGGGCGTGAGGAAACAATACACAAGTCTTCGGCTTGGTGGTACCAGCCACCAAAGAGTGGTTGGTACCACCCCTGCATGTCCCTCTCGGGGTTACGACAGTGGCTGGAGCCTATCCCAGCTGCATTCGGGCGGAAGGTGGTGTACACGCTGGACAACTCACTACCTCATCGCAGGGCCAACACAGATAGACAGACAACATTCACACTCACATTCACACACTAGGGCCAATTTAGTGTTGTCAATCAACCTATCCCCAGGTACGTGTCTTTGGAGGTGTGAGGAAGTCGGAGTGCCTGGAGGGAACCCACGCAGTCACGGGGAGAACATGCAAACTCCACACAGAAAGACCTTGAGTCCGGGAATCGAACTTAGGACCGTTTGAATTGTGAGGCACACGCACTAACTCTTGTGCCAACATGCTGCGTTTGCATAGATAAATAAATACATTCATAAATATTATCAGGTTCTCAATCATCCATGCATCCATCCATTTTCTACCGCTTATCCCTTTTGGGGTCGCGAGGGGTGCTGGAGCCTATCTCAGCAACAATCGGGCGGAAGGCGGGGTACAACCTGGACAAGTCGCCCCCTCATCACAGGGCCAAGACAGGTAGACACACAACATTCACACTCACATTCACACACTAGGGACCATTTAGTGTTGCCAATCAACCTATCCCCAGGTGCATGTCTTTGGAGGTGGGAGGAAGCCGGAGTACTCGGAGGGAACCCACGCAGTCACAGGGAGAACATGCAAATTCCACACAGAAAGATCCCGAGCGCAGGATTGAACCCAGGACCTTCGTATTGTGAGGCAGACGTACTAACCCCTCTACCACCGTGCTGCCTGGTTCTCAATCATATTTATTCAAAATCAAAATGATGTCCCCAAAAGGGAGAGAATGACAAAAGATAATTGTGACACACTAGCGCCCTGCGATGAGGTGGGCACTTCTCCAGGGTGTACCCCGCCTTCCGCCCGATTGTAGCTGAGATAGGCGCCAGCGCCCCCCGCGACCCCGAAAGGGAATAAGCGGTAGAAAACGGATGGATGGATGACACACTAGCGTAACCCCTCTTATAACTGCATAAGAAAGCTAAGAAAAAATACCATTGCGTCACTCTTTATCTTTCAGAGTAATATCCAATATCCTACTAATATGCAAATAATATTTGCTAAATAGCGTGTGAAAACTACAACATTGTGTGAACTATTAGTGGGTGTGTTCAAGGTGATCTACTCAGTCGGATATACAATTGATAAGTGCAAAAGTAGCGCAGACCGCCCTATTTGATTTGGGTTTTTGCGTGTACTAACCCCATTATGTGACTGTTTTTGTAATGTTGTTGATCAAGCAGCACACATCTTTAAGATGTACCACCTTTGCTAAAATATAGAAACACAATCTTGACAACAGAAACTATTTTAAGCACGCTGACAGCTCGCAGTAGGAAGGCAGTGGACCATCACAGCACCGCAACGCATCCATGTGTTTAGAATAATACAAACAATTAAATGCATATTGTAAGACGTATTCTACTGAATGGCAAACCAAACGGTATCAAAAACAAGCATCAATTGCAGCTATAAAATTATAAAATCACACTGCTGAATAGATGATGGCGACTATTTTTATCTTTTGACAGCCTGAAAATGTTGACACACACGAAGGCTTATCTGTCCATCGACTGTCTTTGCAGCTTGATCCCCTCTTTTTTCACAGCCATTTGTGTAACTGTGCCAGTTTGCACTTAGATTTCTGATGCAAAATAGTGCCCGCAGAACAGTTTTAGTTTAGATAAATCACTTTGTGTGTGCTGAATGAATTATGATAATACATGACAATATTTTAGAATCTTTTCCTCCATGTATTGTGGGCTTTCTGATGATCAGCATACATTCTGCATAGCCATGAAAACAGACACGCTAAATGGATTGGGCTCCTTATTTTGTTCCTTTTGAGAGATCCAATCCGCTGCGCACGAGTTTAGTAGATTAGCTTTACGTGCGCTATCAAGTTTGCACGTGTTTTAGTACACAAAAACCTTCAGTAGAACAGGCTACAAGTGTTTAAAAGCCAGACAACGTCATATATATGGCAGATTCTTTCAGTGTGGGTCACTGAGTTGTCTCTGCTTGTTGACTGAACTGCACACTTGGTGAAGGGAAGTGATTAAATTAAACACAGTTGACAATATTAAGCGGAGTTCATGTGTATGTTGGACTGAGGCGGGTATGACTGAGCATAACTGATTTAGCGGCAGAATATTAATGCAGTTGAGAAGAGATGTGAGTCATGGCCGGCTGCTGTCCATTTAAACTGGTTTCATTAAGCATGCGACCAGAGCGTGATTTGATCACAACCATGAATGTGCTTTTTGACACTCGCGCTAAAACACTTCTTCCTGTTTTAGCTGCCTTTCTTCAGTGAGGGCAGTGTGAAGGCAAACTTTTGGGACACTCTGACCACTTAACTTCCATTTCACATTCGGTCATCAATCACCGGTCTCTGGAGTTTCCGGAGAAAATAAAAGAGAGTAATCTATTCCAAAAATAAGCTAAATCTCTGTTCTTGTATTAATTGGAAACACCTCACGTTGCCAGGCAATGCTCTTTGAATGCACCAAGTTGCTAATTTAGACTGCAAAACAAAGCCATTTACTAACTGCAAACGTCCTTTGCAGCATAATAATTCACTGTGTTATCAGGTGCAGAGTTTAAACATCAAATAAACAGACTGGATAATTAAATCACCAAACTTTGAAGGTGTGCCCAGGCATTCGCTGTTGGCTGAAAGGGCCGAAACTAAAATTATTTCATATCGTGCAGAGACGGGCGCCAGACCTCCTGAAAGCAATCCCTCTTACAGGATTTAGCAGGGACTGTGTAAAATGTCCACCGCACGGTCCCAGCTGTACCTATGATAGCCCTTCCTGTGAGTCCAAATATAAAACGCACCCAATCAATGACAAAAGAGGGCTTTTGTGTGTTTACAGCCGCCATAAATACGGTGTCCTGAAAAGGGAGAGCGAGGGAGGACAGCTAGGACAGCTTTCTACCAGAATGGGGCATGGACATAAAGTAGTGCTGTTTGGGAGGACGTGGCAGAGGGGTTTAATAGTGTAGAGGTACACATAGCACTCAATGCACTATTCACAACTGCAATGCGATTGACTGACAATCAATCTACAGTATAGTCTACATCAGGGGTCTCAAACATGCGGCCCGCGAGACGTTCTTGTGCAGCCCGCGCTTCGATATGACAATTTAATGTTGGTGTGGCCCGCAAGTTTAATATGAACGGCGCTTGTTAGGTCATGCTTGCCAACGTCCTCAGTTTTCCCCGGGAGACCCCTGAATTAAAGGGCACCAATTCTCTCGAAGGGCACCAATTCTCTCAATGCCCCTGTCGATATTTACCAGATCAACAATAATCAGGGACTGCTATACTGGCACTGTCTTTAGCGCCCCCATACATCCTGAACTGACAGCGTTCAAGCCCAGTTGTTTGATGCATTTGGCCATGTGAGACGCACATGTGTTGTTGCAAGATATATTTGATCAACAGCTACACACGTCACACTAAGGGTGGCCGTAAAAAAACGTTTAACACTGTTACAAATATGTGCCAGACTGTGAACCAGCACCAAACAAGAATGACAAACACATTTCGGGAGAATTTACGCACCCTAACACAACTTAAACACAAGAGAACCAATACCTAGAAAACCTTGCAGGGCTACAGTATACACCCCCCCACTACCACCAACTCCCCACGCCCCTACCCTCCCTACTTGCGTCGGTTGAGGTGTTGGATATTGTAGCCCTGCAAGGTGTTCTGGGTATTTGTTCTCTTGTGTTTAAGTTGTGTTAGGGTGCGTAAATTCTCCCAAAAAGGGTTTGTCACTCTTGTTTGGTGTGGGCTCAGAGTGTGGTGCATATTTGTAACAGTGTTAAAGTTGTTTATAAAGCACCCTTAAAGTGACCTGTATGGCTGTTGAACAAGTACGTCTTGCAGCCACTGACGTTGTTCTGTACAAGTCTCACACAACATGATATAGAGTCGGCACAATGGTTGTGTGATATAACAGTGTGTGCGATGACATGTAGTGGAGCAGTAGTCTTCTTATGAGGGTGCGCGGACCCCTGGAGCTGCTTGAAGGTATGCCAAGTGACATTCATTAAAAACATTCTAAAAAACAGCAGCAATTCATAAATCCTTTACACATATGTTTATTGAATAATACTTCAATGAAGTATGAATGTAAGTTAATAAACTGTGGAAGAATAATACAACAGTCCAACATTCAGTGTTGACAGCTAGACTTTTTGTGGACATGTCCCATAAATATTGATGTTAAAGATTTCTTTTTTTGTGAAGAAATGTTTCAAATAAAGTTGATGAATCCAGATGGATCTCTATTATAATCCCTAAAGAGGGCACTTTAGGTTGATTATTACTTCTATGTGTAAAAATCTTTATTTATAATTGAATCACTTGTTTATTTTTCAACAAGTTTTTTAGTTATCTTTATATCTTTTTTTCCAAATAGTTCAAGAAAGACCACTACAAATGAGCAATATTTTGCACTGTTATACAATTTAATACATCAGAAACTGGTGACATAGTGCTGTATTTTACTTCTTTATCTCTTTTTTTCAACCAAAAATGCTTTGCTCTGATTAGGGGGTACTTGAATAAAAAAATGTTCACAGGGGGTACATCACTGAAAAAAGGTTGAGAAGCACTGTTGTAGAGCAGTGGTCCCCAACCACCGGGCCGTGGCCCGATTGGTACCGGGCCGCAGAAGAATTTTTTATAAATTAAAAAAAATTTAAAAAATGTTTTTATTTTTTTTATTTTATTAAATCAACATAAAAAACGCTATATACACTTACAATTAGTGCACCAACCACAAAAACCTCCCTTTTTCATGACAAAAACGTCCCTTTTTCATGACAAAGAAGGAAAAAAAAAAAAATTTAAAAAAAGGACCCTCCCCCCGGGCCGCGGGACAAATTATTAAGCGTTGACCGGTCCGCGGATACAAAAAGGTTGGGGACCACTGTTGTAGAGGACATTAAAGTCAGTGCAGTCACGGCAGCCCTTTATAATGTCGGCCGGGTGAAAATTGGGACAAATTCGGGAGAATGGTTGCACCGGTAGATTGTAGGGAGGTGCACTGAAATTCGGGAGTCTCCCGGAAAAATTGTGAGGATTGGCAAGTATGTTGCTAGTGCGGGAAAGCCATTCATAGGTGAATTAATTAAAAAGCGCATGTTCGATTTTTTAAGAAATCTTTTCTCGCGGCCCAGCCTCACCCAGTTTCTACATCCAGTGGCCCCAGGGTAAATTGAGTTTGAGACCCCTGGTTTACATGTTATCGTAACACCAAAATTCATTGATTTGGTGCATTTGCAAAGAGCTAAAATTGTGCACAAAGTAAACTATAACCTGCTACCCAAGAATGTACAACAATTACCGTATTTTTCGGAGTATAAGTCGCACCTGCCGAAAATGCATAATAAAGAAGGAAAAAAACATTTATAAGTCGCACTGAAGTATAAGCTGCATTTTTGGGGGAAATGTATTTGATAAAACCCAACACCAGGAATAGACATTTGAAAGGCAATTTAAAATAAATAAAGAATAGTG